>NW_016158099.1:7082-41704 GCF_001687245.7 Rhagoletis zephyria | reverse complement strand
GGCGCACCAAAATACCGCATTGTTTTTGCAAAAATATTCCAGCATTCCAGCATTAATGTGTATTAATTATAAAGTAATACCGTAAAAAAATCGCCAGAATTGGTCAGTCGAGATAACGTAAAAAGCAAAATCTTGAATGTTTTTTGTTGGCATCCCTGCTTTAAACCTTTTCTGTTATTAATGAACTGGCAACACCAAGCACCTCTTTACAAATTCGGGTAAAACAAACTATGCTGAACATCGATATATTAATAGTACTAACAAAGTTGTGCTAAATGAAACAGTTTTTTGCAAATAACGTTTGAACGGTGAAAAAAAATTAGTTTCCGCCTTCGGATTCTTAATACTGGCAGTAATACGCGTCGTGTGATACCTTTTTCGATTATTTTGCATCAATTTTCGGTGGCGACTAGGAATGTTAATCCCGGGATCCCGGACTTTTTAAAGTCTCGAAAATCCCGGGATTCTTGGCAAGTAATCCCGGGATTTTCGGGATTTGTAATTTGCACTAATGGCAATAATAGAAACTCCTTATCTTGGCCAGTATTAGCTATATTTCTTTTTTATTTAAGAATTAATATTTTTTTATAAATGTCTAGCTCATTATACATATAACACCACGTGATAGTAAATTTTAAACACAAATATCAATATATTCGCGAAACTATGGGCCAAATATAGTAAAATTGCGTTTTCAGTTTCTCACTCCGGTGTCAGTTATTCAAAAATGATTTTAAAAATTCAGAGAAAGGTGCTTAGAGAAGAAGTGCGGGTATAAAATTAATGAGGAAATCCTGTAGAATTTGAACAGATTCAAGTTTCTGGTGCAGAAGGGCTGGTAAATACTGACAATGTCTTTTTGAAATTGTATCCTTGAAATTTCGGAATTATATTAACTCAATAATATCCTCGAATCTCGTTCTTCTAACTTTGTCAGCTTAAAAAATACCTACTCGTCCTTGTGTATCCAAAAAATTTAAATCTTTTAAATTCTAAAGAAATTTCCCATTGCATTTGCTACCTATGTTTTTATTCTACATTTCATTGAATTTTTTTTTAACAATTTTAGGAATTAATCATATCTTTGAAATTACAAAGTCTTTCAAAATAAATCCTGCGGTCAGAGAGCAAAAATTTAAACGTCACTTTCAGCTTCTCAAACAATATAAATAATATAGAAGCAATTTTTTCGATTCAAGTTGTTGAAAAGTAATGAATATCTAAATTCCGGGACTAATCTCGGGATCCCGGGATTGTGACAACGCCATCCCGAAAATCCCGGGATCTGTAACAGCTGAAAAATAAACATCCCTAGTGGGGGCCATGAACTGCACCATGAGTATGCGATTGTTTTCATATACATATATCTCCATACCATGTTCGAGTACTCTACCATGAACACTTCCAGAGGTATGCAATATGAAAAATTCGGTATGTATAGGAGGTGCCACGCCCCCTGCATCTAGCGGTATGAAATATACTTTACATCCGATTCTCAAAGCTACCATGTATATAAAAAAAAATTTCATAAAGAGCGGTCGAGCCGTTTAGGAGTTCGACCATAAACACCGTGACACGAGATTTTTATATATTACATATATTCCTTAATCACAATTTCAAATTCCGAATTACTCAGCTGACCCCTGAATTTAAGAAAAGGTTGCAATACCACATTTTTTCGAAACAAATTATTCACAATAAACATATACCTTTAAATCTGCCAAATCCACCATAGATCTCTTATTGGCAATACGCCAAAATTTGGAAAAGACCCGTGAGAATACGCCCGCCACACACTTTCTATTTTTCGATTTCAAAGCCGCTTTCGGCATCACGAAAATAAGTTGTCTTTATGCCACGATGTCTTAATTTCGTAATCCTGCGAAACTAATACGGCTGTGTAAAATGACGTCGAGAAATACCACCAGCTCCGTCAGAATTGGGAAAGACCTCTACGAGCCTTTTGATACCAAACGAGGTTTCAGACAAGGGGCATTCAAAATTCTAAGTATGCATATTTTTTGCGTTTCATTAGATCTATAACTTTAGCAGTCACACAGTCTTATTATCCCGACGAAATCCTTGACGGTGGTACCGGGAGGGGAACGGTATATGACGGTAAGAGGTTTAGTTTGGGTTAAAGTCTCACACTGACGGGGTTAGGCTTTGCATGCTTCCTCCTCGTAAAATAAACATGCGCAGTTAAAAGTTAATTATTTAAATCGACGAATAGTTTTATATCAACTTTTGTGAACTTCTATTTATGTATATTCATAGGTATGTACAACATACCTCTATTGGTTACAATAATTTAAGCTATAAAAAAACCTTTTGTAAAAATTATTGGTTTTGAAAAAAAATTTAGTACGCAACAAACTAAATGACTTTTGAGATAGTGCGTAGCAGAAATCCATAACCGCGGAGATAGAATCCTACTCTGTAAAGGTATAACGTGGAGCAGTTTTCCTTCCTTCAGCGATGAGAAGAAGCATACAAAAAAAACAAAACATCCAAGCAATTGAAAGATTAATATTTTAATGGCGGTAATAAATACTACATTTTGATGCTAAGATTAATTTACAGTCTCTTGATTGTATAGAACTTCCAAAATTTCGAAAATTTCGTCATTACTAAAAAAACTCAAAATCTTACTCTTTTATTTAACTTTCTCTGTTTGGATGTGTGTATGTAAGTATGTTTGTTAGGGGCAAATCGTGCCATCGATTTTCAACCAACTCGCCGATGATCTAGAGACTTGAAACTTCACAGTTGGCTCAGAATCCGATGATAATGCAATACGAAAGATCCGATAGATGGCGCAGGAGTCGACATATTTGGTAAACCAGTACTTATGGTCCGATTTTGTTCATATTTAGAAAGCGTAAACGTTTTTTTGGAAAAAAATCAAATTATCAAGGAAAATTCATATACGAGTACGTAAGATGGTAGCGATGGTACAAAAACAAAAAACTACATTTATTTTGTTTTAATTTTTGATACTCTTTTTTCAGCGAAGAAGAGTGAAAGAAAATACAAACGCACTGACATTCTCAACCACCCATTTTAACGAATTATAAAAGTTTGACATTTGTGTACCAAGGCAATTCAAAGCAGCTTTTCTAGTAACACTACCTTACAGAATTCTTGAAAAGAATATAGTCGGCAAAAAAAAGTTTATAACAAATTTTTAAAATTAAATTTGAATTTAAGTTATGTACCCATTTATTAACTTTTGCAGCATATTATTTTCACTTTATTAAAGAATTTCTGGTTATGTGTCATCAAGATAGATTAAATTGAAATAAACCTCTAGCAATGTCTCAAATCTTTAGGTCTGAAAAGAGTTTTATTTAAATTTGTTAATCAGAAAATTGAGTCAGAGCTAAAGCTCACTACTCATATACAAATAAGCATTGTAAATATTGTTTATACAGGGTGTCCCAGAACTCAACGTCAAGCCGAAACGGTGACAGGATTGATTGTAACCATCATGAGAAAAATCAGAAAAAAAATCTATCCCATGCAGTTTGAAAATTAAGGGCATTTAAGAAAAACCTAGAAATTTGGTCAAACTGTAACCATTTTTCGGTTATTGTGGTTAATTTTTATTATTTTTGTTCATTTAAACTTTGGAACCTTAACCCTAAATAACATATCTAGCTTCTAAGTCAAAAATAATGATACGATTGCCCCAAGTTTTCTAGAATTAAGACTATTTGTTAAACTATGAATTTAAAATTTTTATAATTTGTCGACTTTAAAAGGCCGTCCTTTAAAAAAAATGTACTAAAGTGCCCTGGCGAGTGCCATTAAAAGTTCGCGCATTTAATCAGGATTGTAAAATGGTACAATATTTGTTAGTTTCATACTAAAAAAAAAAACGAGTAAAAAAATAAAAACCTCAAGTAACCCGATTCTTGCTAACCCATTTTACTCAGCTCAAATGTTCTTTATTCGCACGAGCTCTTGGTAGGTTCTTAATTTTACGGCAAAATGATGAGAGAGATGGATAGTGGACATGTTTGCCATGAGCGAGCGAGACAGATAGTGACGCCACGCAGTGAGACGGAGATGCGTCGTTTAAACGCGTGCGAATGAAACAGATACAGTCGCCATACCAAGCAAATGGCTACGCTACCAGTCTGACGCTGTAACGGTAACACTGCAGTTAGTACGTTTCGCTCATTCGTCTACAGCGCACCTTTCCGTATTCGCTTGTGTTGATTTAGTACTGACAACTTTGGCTTTTTGGACTTGGATTTTTGTGAATTGGACTTGTTGATTACATACCGGCAACTTTGGCTTCTCTCTTTTGGAATTGGACTTTTGTGTTGGCATCCTTGTTATCTACCATGCCTACGCGCTACACTTCACAAGAATATGCGAACATGCACCTCATTTATGGAGAATGCAGATGCAACGCAAGTGCCGCCGCTAGACTTTATCGGGAAAGATATCCAAATTTAGAGCGCTATCCGGATCACCGCGTGTTTGTTAATGTGCACCGTTCACTCGCAGAGGGCGGCAATTTCCCGAATCAAATACGGGCTGGAGGTAGAGATCGCTTTCCTTACGAGGAAGAAGTGTTGCAAGAGGTCGCAGATGACCCAAGTATTTCCGTTCTTGGAAAAAAAAAAAAAAAATTAAAAAAAATTAAGAGCCTACCAAGAGCTTGTGCGAATAAAAAACATTTGAACTGAGTAAAATGGGTTAGCAAAAATCAGGTTACTTGAGGTTTTCCTTTTTTACTCGTTTTTTTTTTAGTATGAAACTAACAAGTATTGTACCATTTTACAATCCTGATTAAATGGGCGAACGCAAAGTCGACAAATTATACAAATTTTAAATTCATAGTTTAACAAATAGACTTAATTCTAGAAAACTTGGGGCAATTGTATCATTATTTTTGACTTAGGATCTAGAAATGTTATTTAGGGTTAAGGTTCCAAAGTTTAAATGAACAAAAATAATAAAAATTAACCACATTAACCGACAGTTTGACCAAATTTCTAGGGTTTTCTTAAATGCGCATAATTTTCAAACTGCATGGGATAGATTTTTTTTTCTAATTTTTCTCATGATGGTTACAAACAATCCTGTCACCCCGTTTCGGCTTGAGTTCTGGGACACCCTGTATAGAAATTATTTTAATTAAGTATTTATATAAATTTCCGCCATTCTCGCCTACCATCTTTTATCTCAAGTGTAAAGCAAACTTAGCCATTACCGATTTAATTAATTTGAAAGCGTATCACACATTGCTCGCACCCTCACAAAATTTAGTTTCTCTTTCAATACATACATACTGATATTTTTTATATTTAATGATTTGCAGGAGGTGTGGCGAAAATTTCCGCCGACTGCAACCCGAAACGTAACTAAAACATTAATTTTCCTAATTCTTCTTTCTAATTTCAGGCTACGCAAAAGACATTTCCGGAATTGAAAGAGGTAAGTTTTGTATGAATGAATGTATGAATGAATGCGCAAAGGAGTGAGTGAACAAATGAATAAATGAATGAATGAAATGCGCTCGAAGCGTTTTATCGCAGCGAAAGCAAAACCAAAACAAAAACTACGAAAGGAAATCAAATAGCAGAAATGAATAGGAAAAATAAATGCAGGCGAATTCTTGTACACAAATACATATGGACATAGTTTCACAGAAACCACAACTTATACAAAGAAAGATAAAATAAAAATTAAAGAAATTTTTCGTGGGGGAAAAATAGTTGGCAAAAGTTAAAAAAAAAGTGCAACGGGAAAAGCAAAAGTAAATGAGAAAATATGAAAAACTTAATGGTGGCGTGGTGGCAAATGCCAAATGAGAAAAAAAATATTAAAAATATAAATGCAGGCACTCAGACAGACTTACATTTTATAGCTGACGTGTAGATGTGTACAGCATATTTGACAAAAGGATAAAGACTTTTTCAACAGTGGTAGCGGTCGGCAACAACACCAAGACTGCCTTACTACTTCAGCCGGCTGGCTGGTTACCAGTTCTGTTCCTACCCGCTACCCTCCATATACTATTCATTTGCTACCCTTCCTCTCTGCTGCAGCCACTCCAACTCAGCGCGTTGTGGCCTTTTTTCTATTACCTATTTTTGCCTCTTCACATTTTCCCAGCTCGTTTGGTTTTTCGTTTCCATCTATATATGCTTTCATCCATTCCATTCCAGTTTTGCCTGCTGGCTGGCATGGCATACAAGTGCAGTTAGCGCTAGAAAAACTTTTACTATTTACTCGTTCGCGGCAGCTTTCCTCCTCTACTACCTACTACGTGCCCGTCACATCATGGCTTGCCCGAATAGTGAGCGCACGCAAAAAGCAGTCCAATTTTTAATAAGCCCACTGCGTTTCTACTCCTTTTCTCCAGCTACGCTTTTTGTGAGTCAGCTGCAATCGCCTGTGGCAGTGACGTGACATGCATACAATTCCTGGGCCCGTATTCGTATTTGGCTTCATGGTCTTTCCCTCAGTTGGCGGTCTCTGGATGCATTTTTAGTTTGATCCAAAGCTTTCAACGCCTTGGTTGCGGGTCTTTCTACCTCACGTTGATGCGGTCTGGTCTGTTGCTGAATTTCATTGCGCTGCCACTCTGGGTCGTTTGCATTTGTTCTGTGGCTGCTGTACTGTATTTTTCCAACACATCTTTAACGATAGCTATTTATATTTTGCTCCAGCGCCAGTTGGTTTATTTACGAATGGCCAGCAGGTACCTATTATTGTGCCGCCATTGGAAGTGCAATGAATGTGGCTGAGGCTAGATATTGAGTGTAGCCGCTTTAATTTTCATCTACGTGTCGGTTTTTTCGATTGCTTATTTGCTGGGCACTGGCTCTGATTTAGTTTTTCATTTTGTAAGTTTCAACCTGTTCAATGAACTGCGTCGCTTTCGCACCAAGCTAAATGCACATTTCTGCTTCGGCGACTGTCTACGCCTTTTCTCCGGTTAGCCACACAATCGTGTGCTTTTCCGGTATTGCTTGAGCACTCTGTTGTGGTTATTATAACAAAATAACTGCATTGTTATTGCGCTTATTGTGCTCGCTGACATGTTTGATATTCGTGCCGCCGGCGATGTCTGTTAGCTGTGTAGGGTTGTCTCCAAACTTATTTGAAATGTGCAAAATAAAATCACCGGACGTTAGTCATGAAAATCGATTTTCCATTGTTAAATTTGTAAACAAGTGCCAATAAACTCTAAATCTTTTTGGATGATTTTTGCTCGCTTAGAAAGTTCATGGCCACAGAAAGTGAGCGCTAGAAAAATATAATTTCTTTTGGAGAACAACAGAAAAGGTCCAGCAATTAATATATACCATACATATGTATGCGAGTCAAAAAAGTTATAGATGGGCGATTCCACCGTCATGGGTGGGACATTTCTACAGAAAAAATGATCTTTCCTGTTTAAATTTAAGTATAAAGTAGTCAACAATTCTACATTTTGATAAAGCTACGCCTAATTGACTATTAAGTATATGATTTTTTACAAAACACGAAAAAAAGTCCAGCTTACTTTTATATGAAAAGATCTGAGTTATTTCTTCTGTCGGGACAAAAAAAAAAGAACCTGCTTTTTGGACCAGCTATCTTTACGGAAACTCTGCGAATTTATTTGACTTTTCTATGTAAACTTGATGTCATATAATAAAACAAAGAACCGCAAATACAAACAAAGAAAAAACTACAAAAAATTATGGCTTTATTATGAAAAAAATCGGAAATTCCTTTGTCACGGGTGGAACACGTACGAATTTTTATATGAAAAGGATTTTTTAGTGTGGGCTAATCTTTAATAAATTAATTATTAAAAAATATAAGAAGCCAAGTAGGGGTTCAATTCACTCACGTTTTATCTTAGAATAGTGCCTTTTATATAGAAGAAAATGCCTAGTACCGCCAGCCAAAAAAAATGATTAAAAATCAACGCGATTTCCTAGCGTCTGGAAGTTTTAACCATTACCTCTCTTAATTTAATTGGATATACAACTGCATACCTACAATTTTTCGGAAAATTCTGAACAAAAAGTTTAAAATTTTTGGGTGTAATTGTTAGTTTGTAGTATGTGGATTTATGTGGTTCTGGTTATATGATGTGCTATATTTTTATGGTCGGAATGTCATTTAACTTAATTCGTTGACAACAAGGGTACATTTACCCGCGCTTCCTCCACTCGTCCCCTGCGTCCACCTCAATAAACAAATAAAGCTTATCAGCCCTGTAAACCTACCTCGGGTCACGGGTGGGACGTGCTTCACTGTTGAATTTTTCTTGTCTAACTATGTGGAAATGAAAGTGCAATTGTGGTAAACATTTGCAATGAATGTTTAACATTAGGTAACAAACACGAAACACAACTTCAACTTCTGTAAATAAATATACATAACAACTTTTGACCTTTTTTGTCACGTGTGGGACAAGACTAATATTGCTTAATAATATTTCAAAATATAGATAAAGCACTCACACAATTAATATATAACACAATTTTATTAAAAGTAGAGGAGTTCTACTATATATTTTTCTTACCAAACATTTGAATTATGAATCGAAAATTATTTGGCAGCACTCTCAACGCAACCTAAAGTCACTCAAGAAATTTACTTAGAACTTGATTTAAAAACGTAAAAATGCATTTAAAGCTTTAATTTGTTATTCTTCGCTTGATTCAAGATTTTTGCTAATGTCTTATCCTCACGTTTGTTTATTTTTTTATAAAGAAAAAAATTTTTGCAATGAGGTTCAGTTTCCCATGGAACCTCCCAGATAAGGAATATAATCAGGATTAGAATAAGGTACAATAAAATTGGCAAAAGTACTTATCAAGCTGAAAAACTTAGAATATACTTAATATAAAACTTTGTGATATAACTATATAGCCTTGGGGCCAATTATTGTTCTATGGAACCTTGAAGTGAAAACCTTTTTCATCTTCTTCTTTTTCTTTATTGGCGCTGTAACCGCCCAGGCGATTTAGACCGAGTTCCAAACAGCACGCCAGTCATTTCTCTTCTGTGCTAGCTGTCGCCAATTGGAAATGCCAAGTGAAGCCAAGTCCTTCTCCACCTGGTCTTTCCAACGCAGAGGAGGCCTTCCTCTTCCTCTGTTACCAGCATCGCTTCCCGCGTTGAATACTTTCAGAGCAGGAGCGTCTCTGTCCATTCGAACGACACGGCCAAGCTAGCGCAGCCACTGAATTTTAATTCGCTGCACTATGACTATATCGTGGTAAGCTCATACAGCTCATCGTTAAATCGTCTGCGGTATTCGCCATCGCCAACGTGTAAAGGTCCGTAAATCTTTCGCAGAATCTTTCTCTCGAAAACTCCTCCGCGCCATACACCAGCATAGGCATGATGAGTGACTTATAGAGTGAGATCTTCAGTGTTGCCGTTGAGAATTTTCAGAAAGTCGCAAAAAAGGGGTAATTGACGAAAAAAAGGGTCACCATATTATATGTGCTTTTCTCTACTACTAAAAGAATAAATCTGAAAACCAAAGTCAAAATCAAGTTTACATGTGTTATAAAGTCTTTTTGCTGCTCGAGCATTCCGCCGTGGAATATAAAAAGTAAACAAGCTTTGAAAACATAGGAGAAGATTAACATAAACATAGGAGAGGATTAATATTTTTTCAACATATATCGTGAATAACATACTAAAATAGTATGTACTGAAGGAGACAAAGCACAAAATAAATGTATAAAAAGGTGGCAAATTAAGGAATTTTTCAAATATGTTAATATATTTTAGAATTCTAAATATTTTCTAGGTTTTATACACAAGTACCATGAACATACGAATTTTTCGACAATTTGTGATGTTTCACATCTTTACATTTTAGGATGAATTTCAGAATAAATAAAATTCTCAAAATTTTAGAAAATATAAAAATTTCTAAAATTCCAATAATTTTGACATTTCAAAATATTCTCATTTTACCAAAATTTCTAGAATCTCTCAGATTTCGATAGTTTTTAAAATTGTGGAAATTATCCTAATTTTTGAACTTATTTTTGCTTTTCCACAATAAGTTTTTCATTAAAAACGGCCGCAAGCTCAATAAAAATTGTTGAATATAATTGTTATAAGCCCATGAAATAACAAAAACTAAAAATAAGTAATCTCAAGAAATTTAATAATTTCATAAAATTCAAAATTTTAGAATTTTTGTTATTTTCTAAACCTGCGAAAATATTCAAACTTGCTGTGACTTTCAACTATGTAAGATAGTACAAATTCGAAAATACAACAAAAAAAGTAAAAATTGAAAATTAAGTAATTTGAAAATTTTGAAAATTCAGTGAATTCGAAGACCTGATAGGCATTTTTCACCAGTGTGTTATAATTATATGATACAAATATAATTTTCAGAAAAATAACGAAATTTATCAATCATTGCGCAATTATGCGGACGCAGATACGGTCAATAATTCCGCAATTTTGTAAGTGCTCACGATGTTGCAGGAAGATCGCACTCACGTGTGTTCACAGGGAGGCTTAGTTCTTTTTTTCTACAAAAATTTATAATATTGTTTTAAAACTGGTACTCGTTCCAAAGGGGTATTTTTACCTTAATGATAAAAATATAAATTTGCAATTCTCTCGGCACACGCACAACGCAGTTAATTGCACTGCTTTATTTTTAATATAGGGATCAGGGGCCGAGCAAAGATTACCAGAAACTCATGAAGCAGAACGAAGCAAGAAAAAAAACTATCAGTATTTTCTTTAAGTTTTCCTAAAAATTACACTGTACAGCACTCGGCCGGGGATTGGACCAAACCAATTTTTTAAGAGTTTGAGTCATAATTACAAAGTTATTTCTCCGTTATTTCTCCGTTTTTCGAAGTTATCCTCCAAAATCGAGCCTTCGAAGTTCGAAATTGGACCTTTGGTAAAAAAATTATTTTTAATTGCTGTATGTAAACTACTAAAAAAAAGTAAAAACATAGCCGTGGTACGCCTTTTCCTCTTATTTAAACGGTATATAACTTTTTTTTTGTGCAAACTTATATTACAGATGATATAGAGGGTCAAAGATCCTTATATTTAAAAAATTTTGAACTGATTTTTAAAAAATTTGTGACATCTGTAATATAGGTTTACACAAAAAAAGTTATATACCGTTTAAATAAGAGCACAAGGCGGACTATGCCTATATTTTTACTTTTTTAGTTATTTACATACAATAATTAAAAATAATTTTTTACCTGTGCCGATTTTCGAAAGTCCATATCTCGATTTCGTAGGCTAACTTTGAAAAACGGAAAAATTACTTTTTTACTTATGACTCCATCTCTTAAAAAAAATTGTTTAACTTCCTTTTTAACATAAATGGGAAGTATCGATCAATTGCAATTTAGTATTATTTTAGTCGATTGCCAAAGGTCAATGAGATATCAAAGAATATTCGAAAAATTTAGTTTATACGAAAAACTATCATAAATTCATAAGATAAAGATAAAGGCAAAAATTAAGACCAAGACATTGATAAACATAAAAATAAAAACAACAAGTAAGAAAGTCTAAGTTCGAGCGGAGCCGAACATTAAATACCCGGCGCATCGATTTCTCTTTTCATTCTGGTCATTTATGTATACATTTGTCTATATCTATCTCGATTCGTTTTGCCTGTTACAAACAACCGTTATGTGAACAAAGTTATAATACCCTTGTGCACAAGTGCGCTCGGGTATAAAAATAAAAATAAATATAAAGAAAAAGATGAGTATGAAAATACCGATAAAAGTGAAGATGAAAATAGAGGAAGAAGATTAAAATAAAGGTAATTAAAGAGAAAAGGGTATAGATAGAGACAAAGAGACTCAATCTGGGAACTATTTTGGGGTTTTAGAGATTTTCGGGATTCTCGGGACTTATCGATATAATCGGTATCGGTTTATCGGTCTTTTATCGGTTATTTATCGATTTTGTTACCGATTATTTATCGATTTTGTTTTGGATATTTTTATCGATCTTTGTTATCGATTTTATATTGTTATACCAATATTAATATCGATGCTATCGTTATTTTTATAAAATTTGTCATACATTTGTTTATCGCTTTTGTTATCGATTATTTATCGATTTTGTTATCTATTATTTATCGATTTTGTTATCTATTATTTATCGATTTTGTTATCGATTAGTTCTCGATTTTTTATCAAGTATTTCTCGATTTTATTATCGATATTATGTGTTTGATTTTATCGTTTTCTTCATCTACATATTCACCTAGATGAGGAGCGATGATGTGATAAGATGTTATGTGACGTGATGTCAGGTTATGCGATGCAATGTGATGTTATATCATGTGTATCGATAGCAAAATTGATAATAACATTGATAAAAATATAGATAACAAACCCGATAAAAGTGACGATAACAAAATAGACAAAAATATCTATAAAATATCGATAACAAACTCCCACCTTTGCCCTTATATAAGCAAAATTTTTAAATTTAACTTGATCTTAATTTTTGCCCCTATCTTTACGCATCTTTATTTTGTTTTTATTATTACCAGTGCCTTATCTATTTATGTATGTACTCACCTTTACTTTCATTCTTGTATTGGTTTTGTGTTTAATTAATACCATGTGCATACATTTAAGAAGCACATGGTATTCCGTCCCAACCATTTCCGTATGCAATTTTCTGTTGAATTTGCCAATTTACTCCCAACAACCAACCGCCGTTAAAGAAGTTCTACTTCAAACAAATATTTGCATTAATTGGAGTAAATACTTTGAATTGATGTATGCAAAAAAAAGGACCAGTCCAGCGCCTTCGTCTTGATCCGCAAAATTTAAATACGTTTTTTAAATACGTGACAACGCTCCTAAATACAGTTCAGAAATTACGCCTTTTTAGACCCATTTCATTTGATACCCAAATTTTTAATAATTGCTTTCACTTATTAAATAATTTGAGTTTAGCTTTTTAAACAGGTGGCAACACTCTTTAATATTATTAATATTTAAACTAAGGACACCTTACCACCTTGCGTTCACGTCATGTTTTAATATTTCATTTAACTTATGCATACTTTAATTAAATTCTTATTTTAAACCAGGTGGCAAACCTATTCAAAATATTTTAAAACAAAAACCTTGTTAAACTTTTTTCAACTTACACACATATTACGATACATATTTAAATTGTGTATATAATACCCTTAATTCTAGTTGAATTAAATGTCTAAAACATATGGCAACCCTCTTAAATAAAATTAAGAAAAAAACATTTTTAACGAATGTCAGTTTATACCCATACTCTACTAATTCTTCTGACTTATTAAATAATGTTATAAATGCTAAAACTAGACATTTCTTAATAATCCTTTGTTTGACGTCAATATTTCAATATTTCATATAATTTAGTTTAACTCGACTTTTCAAACAGATGGCAATCCTGTCCAAATTATATATAAACCAAAACCTCGTTAAACCTATTTCGTCTGTAACTTGTATTGTGATACATAATTAAGTTATCTAACCCTCTTAATTCAATTTTTAATTAAAGTTTCTTCAAAGCAATTTATATTCACATTGAAGTAGTAATTTATTTATCTTATTGCTTTTATTGAATCTAACTTTCTAACAACTTTCAAACTTTCAAACCACAACCTCTTTCATCTGATATCCATATCAGGATATACATTTCAATTTTCTGCCTTTATTTAAGCCGAACTTGCTTTTTGAAACGGGTGGCAACCCCTCTACATACAACTAAGAAATATAGCCTTTTCAAAACCATTTCGATCGATACTCATGCTGTAATAATTGATTTAACTTAAAAATAATTTGAATTTAATTTTTTCATTAGGGGGCAACTCTTTTTATAAAAATAAAAAGTTATTGCACATACTTACAAAGGCCAAGCCCTTTAATTTGATACCTCATTTTGTAAAATCGCACAAACGTACAGATCTGACGTGACGAAAAATGTTTCGCGTATTATGCATTCATATGTACATATGAATGTACAGCAATCAACATATGTACATACATATGTATGTATGTATTTACATACATACGCTGCGATTAGGTTATAAATATTGCGACATCTGTAACTCAAAAGCCGAAATACCTACACAAACATACTTTCTGTCTCCTTCTCTCATTTCCAGCGCAAGCACGTGTTTGCAAAAAGATTTTGTATGGAAAATCATTTATGCCCATATATTTGAATAGAATAAACATATTTAGAAGATATCAACTAACACTTTCCATATACCAAATGAATGGAAAAAACTTGAGTTATTGATTAAGGAAAACAAAAACAAAATCATTCGAGCGATTTTCGAGAATTTTGGAATTTAAAAAATGTGCTAGTTTTTTCAACAATCTTTTGCCTTAAAATCCTCGATATTTGTTGAATTTATATAAAATTTGTACACGATAATATTTCTACTGCTTCAAAGAACAGAAAATGAAATTTATATCTGCAAACCATAAGTTGCTAGAGAACTTTAAAGGCTCAAAATTGACCCCAAAATAAGCCAGTATTTACCGTTGTTTCTACGACAGACACCGAATCGGTTACTCACAGAAATCTCTCTGTCGATAGGTGTGGAATTTTGCCTTTGAAACGCCACACTCTGCTTTGAAATTGCTTCACTAGTTCTCGCGCAATAAGAGTTCTCGTGAAGCTCTAAAAATTACTACTACAACATTTGAAAATAGCCTCCATATCGAAAGGTAAGACGTATTCTACGTCAAAATCTACCTAAGTTTGCTTAAAGATGTGTCTGCCACCAACACGGATCTATTAAATGCATAGTATATAAGTATATCAAAGCCATCACCGTACAGATAAATTAAGGTCAGGATCATTGTCGACTCTGCCACAGAACTATCATCGTGACTTTAATTATAGACAGCATTCGACAGTAAATCATGCGATGCTTTTACAGAATATCTTAGACTCATGCCTTCCAAGTCGGAACAGCGTGGACGATACTCGCCATTCTAACTGCCTTCGGAACTGCGAAATTCTGCACTGCCAGAAATACACAAACTTCATGGAATAAGGAGATCAGCTTAATCCTCAACAGAAAAGTCGACTCTGTAGTCACTAGCGCTGTGGACTAAAAAGCTTTACTCGCCACTTACAAGGCGCTAGGACGCCGTCTCATGTTCTCTGAACAGCACCTCTACGACGCGCCGGTTCAGCACAGCAGGTCGTTCTCGAAGAAGTTCTTTGGGGTGCCACCGATTGTGGTAGCCATCCCAACAACGATAATATTCGTAATTAAATACCACCACCACACGCGAGGAAGCACCTCCGCAGCTGGAGGAATGACATCAAGCGAGACGTAGACGCTCTGATTTCGAAGGAGTAGCATATTAAAGCATTGGGCAATGCCCACCTAGATTTAAAGTGAGCTAACTAAAAAGTCAGATCCAGAAATATAACTGCTTGTGGATCGTAATTATTACAAATCCGAGTATAACATTTTGGAGGTGAGTCCTATGAATTGATTTATGCAAAAAAAATTGGTCAGATTTTTGTTTTTTAGTTCTGCGAAATGTACTTAGTTCTCGAAGCAGCCTTAGCATAGGGATAACATCCCGCACATCGCCAAAGAGGAAGCGAAAATATGTGTTGCACGCTGTTTAAACTGAAATCTGTATGTGCAGCGGCCTCTACGGTTACATCTGGCGCCTAAATTCCGAGGTGGCAAACACAAATCACTTTGTTTGCATGCTGATCCAACGTCATGTTCGACGAACCTCCCACCCGAAACATTGTGGTCAGCGTTAAGCCGAATTGAAAGGTGACAGCAGCTGTGTGGAGTTGACTCCTGCGCTACAATTAAAAATGTTAGATTCTTGGTCGGCCTTCAGCACTCAATCCTTCTTGTCCGCGTCTCGCTCGCGCAATTCATAATAATGTCGTTTCAAGCAACTATCTGATTTTCAGGGCAAACATCACCCCTGACAAAGCTTCAAAGGGCAGAGACTGTGCCTCTTTTGCCTTACAAGAGTGTGGCACTCTCAGAAACGAACACAACATTTTCTCACCTTTTGCCTTTATTTTGGAACCGAACACGAAAAGAGAAAGCGGCAATCAAAAGACGAAATTTTTTGGTAGAAACGAAATCACCACTAGAGGGTAAGCTGTGTAAATTGACGATCATCCTAGCGACTCGATGGATTTTTGTTTACTCTTTTAACCTCAAAATAATAACTGAAGAGTTAAAATGTACTCTTTTACTTTTCACAATAAAATAAAGAGTATGGTCTCATCAGCGTCATCGTAAAACAATTGTGGGCAGCTGAGTAAAAGTAACAACTCACCACTACGAGTATTACATCACCGCCCAGCAACTTCGACCGCAACAGAAACGCAGTAAATTTTTTCCCTCTTAAAAAAGCAAAAAAGCTGGACAATAACTGTTATTTGAACGATTTTTTGCGATGTTGCTGGATGCATGCATACATACATAGTTGCAATTTAGCGATAGTACTACACCGCGTATACGTAAAATTGTAACTACGACACACAACACCCTTTCTTTTATATCTCCATTCTGTGTGCTTTTTCCTTTGTTTGCCTTTGCGCTGTCCAGCCATATCTGACATTGTCGTCGTTCTATGGTTTTCCCTCCGAGCTCTATTGTTGGATTTCAGATTCTGTGTTCATTTTGCAATTTCATCTCAATAACTATATGCTCATTTACGCGGTCTGATGGCTTCAAGGGATATTCATATCCGTTGTCTTTAACGGATGCGCTGCCATGTTATTGTATATTTTTGTGTCGATATCAGCGCGTAAGCTTACAAACACAACGTTATATCGTTGGAAAAGTGTGCTGCCAGCAGTGCTGCCGCTTCGACTGATATCCGTCGTGGATTGGGCGCCAACTTTTACTACATCGCCTGCCTCTCCGCTTTTTTGTCAATCAGGGAAACCAACTCGTGGGGAATTCCCCGATTTGCGGGGAATTTCAGTTCGCGTGGGGAATCGGGAATGGACCGCTTTTTGTGGGGAATTTCAGTTTACGTGGGGAATCGGTGGATGAACTGTGAGAAATTAGGTGTTAACTAATTTTTTCTTTTTTGCTTCAATAATTGCATAATGAGCAGTGTTGCCAGGTCTTGGGCATGAGAAAACGTCCCTCTTGGTCTGAAAAAAAGTCATTTCCTACCCAAAAACGTCTTTTTCAAGTGTACAAAAATTTGTACTTATTAAACTTTTATTGTATACAAAGGTACATATCGTCGATGTTTTTGCAAAACCGCCCATCGACCAATTACAAAACCGCCTATCTTATGGCACTCAAATTTTACAGGAGAGTAAAAAAAAACGGCTTTTCTTTGAAGGCATTGCCTTGATAGGCGGTATTTTCTTTAGCTATTATTTTACAAATCTCTTGTTTTATTAACGATTTTACGAGTTTTATGCATAAATCTCGATAACTGGAGTTCAAGGTTACCAAATATCATTTTTGTAACAATGGCGATTTAGGAGGTTTTGCAACTGGTCGATGGGCGGTTTTTCAAAAACATCGACGATATGTACGTAAGGTATATTAAAATGTCATTGCGACAGAGCGCATTTAAAATTCAATGTAAACTGGTTTAAGATCGTTAAAATAAAAATCATTTTATGCATACACTTGTGACCAGCTGATTAAGTCATCCACATTTTGATCGATTATGGCTGTTTCTCTTTTGTTTATTTAATGTTTATTATTTTTCAATAAAAGCCAAGTTCATTATATAACTATAACAAAATATAAATCCATATTTCAAACTTTGTGCAAAAATAATAAAATATCCAGAAATTTTCAGCTAGATTTTCAACTTTTTATTTAGGTTTTTTCAAATTCATCATATTTCAGGGTAATAATATGCAAGTTTAAAGATGCTAAATAACCGAGGTGATTTTTAATATTTTTTTTTCCTTGTAGACATTTAGTTACGGGGTCGGTTGTCGAAAATGCTAAATTACGTTCTGCTAAGGAGCATAGCAATATTTCAGCCTTTTTTGCGTTCAATAAATTTTCAATGAAGTCTTAAGAAAGTCGCCTACTTTTTTCTGACTTTTTATGCTGCAACAGCTTTTTTGATGCTTTTGCGAGCGTGCATGTCACATAATAGATCGGCTCTTCCTGATTTGGCTTTTAATGTGCAGCCTCGTAACCTCAAGTGTTTACACAGCCAGCCTTTGAACACGGGATCCTTAGTCCAAGAATCCAAAAAAATGCGCGTACGCTTGGTTTGCATCATATTTAAGTCATCTGTGTCCAAAGCATAAATATATTTTAAAGCAGCTGTTGCAAAACACAGCGCTTGTAATGATTTATTAGAGAAAAATTACTGGGAAGCTAAAAAACGTAATTTTTTGCACAAAAAACATCCAAACGTCAACAGGATACAAAAAACGTCCAAATGACCTTGAAAACGTCAACCTGGCAACGCTGATAATGAGTTAAAAAAAGTTGAATAAGAAATGCAACTGCAACTTAAAGTACTGATTATCCAGCCCTGAGTTATTAAATATTTAAGTCAGCAACGAATAGAGAACAATGGCAGCACTATTTACAAATTGTCATTTGACTTTTCTATTTTTGCCGTTTTGTTGATTTTTTTAATATTGCGCAATGTATGAAACTTGGATTTATAAGGGTTTTGTTAAAGAATGAACTATATTTTTGTAAAAAAATAACTCAAATTAAGTAACCAAAAAAATAATTGTGAAAACTTGTGCGACTAAAATTTTTTCGACAACTGTATGTATGTATGTAAATATTATATGCACATTTTTATACCCGAGCGCACTTGTGCACAAGGGTATTATAACTTTGTTCACATAACGGTTGTTTGTAACAGGCAAAACGAATCGAGATAGATATAGACAAATGTATACATAAATGATCAGAATGAAAAGNTCGGCTCCGCCCGAACTTAGACTTTCTTACTTGTTTATTTTTTATTTGTTAACTAACTTTATAGAATAGGTTTGGTTTATAAATACAAAGATGTATTACATTCAGAAATAAAATAAACAGAAATACCAACAATATGTCATACATTTAATATTTTTTTTTGTAAATAAGCGGATATCTATGAGTGGGGAATTCTACGAAATTTCGGGCAAAATTGGGGAGTTTCATTGTCGAAATCGGGGAATTCTCAAAAATGAGTTGGCTACCCTGCTGCCAAACTACATACGTCGCGTACTATTATGGTTATACGCTGCCTAGAAGTTTGAGTCCGTCTGCCTGTTGGGCTGCCTATCTGATTCGTGCAACGCAAGTGGGTTTACTCCGTTTGATTTTTATGCTCTTTTGTTGCTTTGCTGTATGTATGTATGCGGTACATATTCTGTGTGCGTGTGCTGTATTTATTTATTTGCCATTTCATACTTTGTTTGCTTGCAATGCAACCACTGCTTTATCCTTTCTTGGACCATCACATCGTCGAGTGTGGCTGAAACAATGACTTCAGCAGTGAGATTTGGGGATTTTCACAGTTAATATATACATATTTCTTACGTTTTGTCGGGCATATTTTTTTTTTTTTGATTTGCCTATATGTAGTTTCGCCTCCTACAGTCTGCCGGCGACTATGAGTTAACTGAAAATAAACCACAACGAAAACCAAACGAATTCCGAAGAACTAGTCTGAGTTTGAGAAACGAAGGCGCAGAAGTATCCACCGACCAAACATCCTCCAGATGAATGAAGGAAAGCAGCCATGAGTCGGTGTTTATACTTTTAATATACATTTTTGTTTTAAAATAAAATCCCCTTGACGTAGTTTATTCTTTTGGGCGAAGGGATTTGCTTTTCACATTTCGTCGCCGTTCCCTCAGTCGACTGTCGACAATAAAACTCGAGCTCAAGAAGAAAATTGCGCCCGAAAGAGGATGAATGTGCAATAGCTGAAGGAGTAAATTTTCGAGCAGATTTAATTATTCCTATGGATTACTTGATATCACACAGCATTGTTGCATGACAGCTCAAATAATTGCTTGTTGTGTACGATACTAAATAGATAGAAGGGAAAATTCGAAAATGTCTATTACGCAACGATTAGCGGTCTTTGTTGTAAAAGACTTGAGAATCAATATTTCAATTTGAAGTTCCTTCTCCATATATTTCAAGGAAGGCAAGGTGAGTGATTTGCAGATTGCAATTTTTGTTAGTGGAGAGATGGCTCTACTTTCTAGTGACTTAGAGAACCAAAATAGCAGCAGTTGTCAAGAGCTATTCTTCGTTTGACTGCGGCCATGATAGATATATTATGCTCACCCTAAAGAAGTCACTCCAATATCGAACTTCATATTTATAAAGTTAAGCATTTTGGAAGGTATTTATAATGATTTAGATTCTGAATGGAAACGATATTATATGTACGGGGGTAATCCATGATATATATATTGTGGCTCTATTAGTCCTACGGGCACAAACTTCAATCGAGAAAGCTTCCGCCTGCAATATACGTGGTTAGATATATGCACGTTGGTATCCTTTTGTGCATCCAAATATGCTGGCCCCAGTATTTTTATCATCAGGTTAGGATCCGTGTACTAATTTTGGGATCCTTCGCTGATCGTCAGATTAGCGCTTTGCTAAAGTCCCTTTCAAAAACTGTAACCCTGCAAGGCTTAATAATACTACTGTCACTGGAGTAACAATGGGCTGTCCAAATGGTGGAGTGTTATCTCCGCTACTATGGAACATAGTCGTCGACGGAGTACTCCAAGAGCTAACAGATACTCCGCTAACTTGCCGGGGGTAAGCCGACGACATTGTAATAGTATGCAGGGGGAATTCGAAAACACCCTGTGTGATACAATCCAGCTACGGCCTAACGTAACAAAAAAATGGTGTGCTAAAGTGGGGCTGAATGTAAATCCAGCAAAAACCACTATAGTACCATTCTCAAAGAAATATAAACTTGATAGTCTAAAAACGATAAGGCTGGATGGATCCAACATTATGTATCAAAAATAGGTTAAATTCCTTGGAGTAATACTAGACCAAAAACTACTCTGGAAAGCCCACGTGGAAGAAACTGCGAAAAAAAGCTGTAAGATCATTTATGACGTGTAGGCCAATGGCAGGAAAGTGCTGGGGATGCACACCAAAGATACTGAGATGGATCTACACGACGATAGTACGACCCAAGGCTGGTATGCGTATGCATAACCGGAGCCATGAGAGCTCCGATCGAGACATTTGTCTATTTTTCAGGCTGAAACATACGGCATAGAAATATGCGCGGACTTTAATATCAAGCGGATCTACCGGAATCGGAACATCGCGATATTGACTGACAGCCAAGTGGTTATCTAGGCCCTCAGATCTCACCAGGCAACATCTAAACTGATCATGGAGTGCTTCGGCAAGCTAAATACTCTTGGCCTCACCAATCAGGTTTGGGTCTCGGGATTCCGGGACATATTGGTATTTAAGGAAACGAGATTGCCGATAAACTAGCGAAGCCCCATGAACCCCTTTCACTGGCCAAGAGCCCTTCTGTGGCTGGGCAAAAGGGGCACTCTCTGACCTTGTTTAAAGAAATCGCTATTGGGATAATCTGCCAGATCTAGAGCAGTCCAAAGCACTTTTAGGAACATATAACCTAAAACGCTTCAAGGAATGTATGAGATTATCAGAGAATAACTTAAGAATTGTTACAGGAATCCTGACTGGGAACTGCAGGCTGAACTATCACCTGACTAAACTGGGAATTTACTTGCATGAGCAATGCAGATTTTGCAGGACGGAAAACGAGACTGCACAGCACATTTTAGAAGAATGTCCTGCACTGATGTACAAACGCAAAGGCACCTGAGTGAACATCTGATAACCAACGGCGAAATGAAATTCGTAGATTTAGGTTCCATACTTAAGTTTCACTCGGATACTTAATAGATGCACCAAAAATCCATGAAGGGGCCACATTAGATCTTAAGGTCGGAGTGCTCTATCCAATAATAAACTATATATAAATAGGCAACCATGAAATAATTGGGAACAATTTTCTCCTATGTTTCTTAACCAACTCGAACGATTGTTGCTTGATGGAAAGGTGTTTCGGAGGAGGAGTGCACAAACTTAATTTTTCCGATAGGTGGCGCAGGGGTCGAGCTATACTAAAAAATATAATTTGCTTCAAACTCAGAATATATATTCGCTACATAAAGATAAATACACCTGCCAAAAATGAACCCTATAGCTGGCTCCAAAGTCGAGTTATGGCAAATTCAGTTCCATGCAATATGTTCTCATATATCTTATATCTTATATATTAATACGCAAACATGATTTTTGTCGTACACTTTTGAGGTACTTAATCCCCATTAATTTGCATGAAACTCTTATCAAAAGAAAGAGGAGGTGGTGTAGATGGGCCGAATTTAGTTTTTAACCCTCTAAGAGCCACGTTGACCGATATATTCAAAAACACCTTTTTATAGTCCTGATTGGTACAAGTTCAGCTCGAATATCAGTTCGAGAAACAACATGTCATCTTATATAATATTACGTAATGGATTTTCCATACAAATCTAATTCTCCCTTCTGTTCCTATGAATTATAAAATTATTTAACCGAATGTACCGAGCTTACAATATTAGTGACCTTAACGAACAAGAGGTCTCGGTTCACTCCAGTAAGAATTTTTTTTCAATGAGAATACCGCATAGATACCTGTGATTATTGGAAGCACCTCGACTGGACATTAGAGCATGGCTCCTGTGATGGCCACACGAACCGATCGTTTGAGCTTACCCTCGCTGAAGATTACTCGTTTCGCTCTTGTCCACCAGGTTCAGTGATCGGACTTCTACCACATTGTGATAGATCTACCGCTTTTTCCGGCATCTACCACATTTACCACACAAGGTCTGAATTCTACCACACATTCGCATTTTTGGGCAGTTTTATTTTTGCTCGATATAATTTTTTTTATTTATTTTTAATTTTAAGAGCAAAAATATGTGATAACAAGAATGAATAAATACAGATTTCGCATTCCCGGCGGCGATGAGATTTCCGAAGTAAAAGTGAACAAAGCGGAATGGGAGGATAAAAGAAACTGTCAAACAATTTTTCTCAATATTAAATTTTTCGACAAGAAACGTGGTTTTATTGTAATAAATTGCAAAATATATGTTTTATAAAAGTAACAAATAAAGAAAATGTTAAAAATTGAAAGTATTACCACTTGTTGTTGTTTACTTTTACTTGAGAATAGACCCAAGTGGCGGTTTAGTCCAACGCGCCACCTTTGTTCACTACATAGTGTATAGCTATCTAACTTGTGATGTGATAAAAAGAAAAGCTGGCAGCACTCCGCAAGTTTGCAGAAATCTCTCAAAATATGCTCGAAAAATATCTTGATATGGAAGGAACTGCCTTACACTATCAAGGAAAATAAATTGCCAAAACTCAGCGCGACTTTTAGCAACTTCAAATTTGCACTTTATTAAACTAAAATTTAAAAGTTTAGGTGAAACCTGGGAGCATCTTTTTAAATTTTTTTTACAAAGATTGAGCTAAAACCTGAGATCTATCACATTTTTTTGAAATCTACTACATTTTTTTCCAGATTTTTTTTTGCAGATTGCTCGGACATGTGGATACCGGGATTGTGCTCAGCGAACCGGCAATCACAATGTGATATTTTCGGCATAATAAGAACTTTGATCAGTCTATTACCTCTCTTCAGTATCTTCGGAGAACATAAAGATCAACTGGACAATCACAATTTACCCTGAGAAAATTGTCACCTATATATATTTCTCTCAACACAAGCTTTGGTAACTACAACAAAATCATACAACCATAACCAAATCATGTGTCGATAGAAACATATTTTGTTGTTGTAACCGAACTCTATTCTCAGTGTAGGTCTATTTTTTTTAGTAGATGTGACATTTGGTTAAGGTTAAGTCATATTGAAGCTACATATGCTACGGAAGGGGACGGGGAGTGTAAGTTTGGTTTCTTCAGAACTTAGAATTCTTTACTTGTTTTGGTTCTGTTGCTGATAAGTTCATCGACCGAATCAGAATTTCCATTACATACATTTGTATGTGCAACTGACATTTGTCAATGTTTTGTTTGAATTGTAAACACAAAAGTATTTCATTATAATTGCACTATTTATGACAAGTGGAGACTTTAGCTGCAGCCCTGTAGTGTGTGAAACTTTAGATAACTAAGTATACATACAACAGTTGCTGAAGCTGTAAATTGAGCAAGAGTTGAAGTGGTGGTCCACATCATACGAAATTCTATATGAATTCACAGAGAGACCGAGGAAGGAGAAAATCTAAGCTATGGATTTATTATTGTTGTGTCTTGCACATTTAGTTAGTGCTTCGTTCACTTCTCATATTGCTGATTAAGTTGGTGACAGCAACTATCAAAGCGTGTACAGTCCAGTTCTGCCACAAGAAACATCAGCAACATGTGCAAAAACATTCCGTCTGCGGTGATACGTGTTGTAGATGTGTTCATATATGCATGTATGTATGTATGTATGTACAAATGTACTAACACATGCATTTAGATGCATATGTACATACACCTTCATATCGTCGTTTAAAGTACAAAACCGCGTATGTGAGGTTGCATAAATTATTTTCTAGAGAGTAAAAACACTCATATTTCAAAATGGTTCTCTTTTTTTTTATAAAGAAATCACATTTCTGACTAGTATATCTCAGGACGAATGCATAAGGATTGAGCTAAGAGCTTGGGTGAGCAAATCCAATTTTTTGCAAAAAATGTCAGTTTCGCGGTTTTTCAGAACAGTGATACGCTTCTGAGCGTATATTTGGGTCATTCCACTTTGAAATCTCAGTGAGTTTTGACTTAACTTAATTTAACTTACCAAAAGATATCGGCAATGATTACTAAATACGTCAACTTAAGGCAAAAGCGAAAACATTACTAGAGTTTACTCTTTAAGGCAAAACTGTGTGCGTTTGAGCGCACGTGCGAAAATGTGAAATATTCGACAATTTTTACAACAAACACATGGCAACGTTTCGCACTTTTAGTTCCGCACAAACGCATAGATTGTTTTTGTATTTTTTTTCAGATGTTTGAAAATTCGCCACCTACAATGACAAATCAAAAAAAAAAATATATTGGGAAAAAAATATTGGCGGTTACTTATTTTTAAGAAATACAAAAACAAAAATATTGCAAGCCTGGCTTTCTGACCGTTCTCAATTTCCGTAAGGCCGTGACAAGTCCTTAGGTTTCTTACGGTAAGTTAATTTCAACAAACCGCCTCCAACATAGTTTCTCATATGAGTGCGATATGTAAAACTTTTTCGATTTTTAGTTTTTGGTGGCCAACGTACCAGTATTTAAAGTAGTTTCATGTCTACTAACAACACACTGCAAAATCTTTCTACATTCTGAAAAAATAGCATTAAATGTTAACTACTCTTGCAAACGTCGCTATTTTACTTATTTATAAACTTTCAAAAGTCTCCATATTCGTATGAACTTTTGAAAACTGCTTTAGGCCGTATAGACTGTTAATGTTATGTTATGTTATGTTATAATGTTATTAGACTCTTATTTATCCAAATTTTCAGGTAATAAAAAAATATTCCATTTAGATGTTACTTGTTGTAGTAGTCGTTTTATTTTTATTTTTGGCTTATAATTATAAAATAACATAATGCTGTTTGCAAGTGGACTACTCATCAGAGGCGTAACTAAAGGGTAGCATGGCTGGCAAAACGCCACTGGCCCCAAATCTGAGAGGGCCCCGGCCCAAACGAACGCGATCTCAGAAATATCCTAACATTTTTAACGTACTTAAAAGTTATAATTTTTTTAGTACTTAAAATCAATTAAAGTGGGACACAACTAGTGACCATATGAGCATTTCCACAGAATGGTCAACCAGGGCCGAGAACTAAAATGAAAAATCAGGTTTATGGGAAAATGATTAATAACTTCCGGCAAATGATTAATAACATTATAAAAATACACTCGCTTTCCAAATTTCAGTCGGATATCTCGTAAACTGCGTTCAAACAGACAGATGAACTTGGCTAAATCGACTCAGCTCGACATTCTTATAATTTTGTCAAACATTTATGTGGGTCTATATCTTCTTCTTCTGGTACTTACAAACATTGGAATGTATAATACCATTACATGTTCATGAAAGGTATAAATAATGAAGGAAAAATCATACGTTCGAGACCGGTACTTAAGGTTATAAGTAAAAGAATAATAGAGATATTTCAACGCGAAATAAGTTAGGAGCAAGTACCTTTATTCCACTTTAATATAAAATTAATCGCTTTAGAATATTCAGTTCCGTTTCGCAGTTTCTTGCGTTTTTTAAATTTGCTGTCAAAAGCGACTTCCATTATTATTCTTACGTTCGCGACCGCATATTTGTTGCTAACATATTGAAGAATAAAAATCGAAAGATCATCCCTTTTGCACGATATACCTTGCAAAATGCTATCGACACATAAAAAATAACTTTATAAAAATTTATGTTTTCCTTGTTTTTTAAACTTCAAAAGCGTACGAATGGTACGGTTCTGGACCGTTGGAAATTCCCATGTACATATACTTTATTTTATGCCGTCCTGCTTTCTTGAAGTATGTAGTACTGCATTAATGTTATTTGTTCCAATTCCTGGGCCTACAGCTGAACGATCATTTTCGAAACTAAAATGAATAAAAACCCTATTTGAGAAACTCTATGAGCCCTGTCACACGGTCAGTATTTATCACGATATTTGGATCGGGATCCAAATTGATGGATTGTTGGATCGCGGACGAATGCAACATGTTCAATATTTATCGAACCAGTATTTGCATAATTTTTGTGCTGCACACTTAATATGGCGCAAGAAAGTAATTTTATTTTGTACGAATAATTTATAGATAACGCATTCCACAATTCATTTAAAATTTCCAATTTTAATAACAGCGTTAATATATATCGCGATTCTTGGATCACGTCAATAAATACTGACCATGTGACAGAGCCCTATGGGACAAGACAGGCTACGTAACTTACGTATTCTGTATATTCAAAAATTCTATGAAAATTCTATGGCTCTATCTTTAAACTTTGATGGCGTTATAGATTCTTTTGCGGAACAGAAAGCTCGGAGAAAGGAAATTTTATTAATAAATATCTCATCAAAATTAAATTGTTATTTCATTATACATATGTTTGTATATTCTTGAAAATAAATTTTATTAGATATTTAACTAAAGGGCACACATTATTGTTAATAGTGTTGGGTAACTACTTAAGTGGTTTAATAAAATTAAATTACAACTTGACGATTTTCACTGGGAGGGCCCCACCCAAAGAATGTGCCACGGGCCTCAGATGATATAGTTACGCCACTGCTACTTATATAACAGGTTGGCCAAAATATTAAGTAAAGGTACGTGAATTATGTCATAATTAACTGAAATTTATTAACCCCATGCATTTTTTTATGTAATTATATATGGGTTAAAATCACGGAGGTGGAGAATGTCAGTTGGGAACGGTTTTTTGTGCCAAATTTCAGTAAATTGACAATCTTATCTCATTTGCCGGTTAATATAATTAAAAATCAACAATATATTTAATCGGTTTAGTTAAATGCATTCTTATTTAAACTTTATTCCATCCGAAAAATCCGATACATCATTTTGGGAACGCTTCCATAATGCATTAAGGGAAATTCAATTAAGCAAAAAACACGCTCAAGTGGATTGAATTTGAGTAACCAGTATTTACTTTCTACATGCATTTAATGCATAATAATAATAACTATTGAACCCGTATGGCGTCCAAACGCCAACATTGAATTAAATTTTTTAAACAGGTGAAACCCTATTCAAAAACCTCTAAAAATATTCCTAATGATTAATCTAAACAATTTCTCAGTGATGCGAGGTCTCGCATTGTGTCGGTTTTCATTTCATAAAATTTCAAATCTCCCTGTAACTTCAACCAATACAACCTGTGCACATCTATGTAGAATCCCAGTTCTTTAATTTAACTTCTCATTTTGGAAATTCGAAATAACGGTGCAGATGTGATGACCTTCAAATAAAATAGATGGCAAAACTAATTAAAAATATTATCAGCCTATAGTTTTCTTAAAACTCTTTCGTTTGACACAAATATTTCGATATTTCATGTATGTATCTTTCGTATAAGTAAAACAAATTCGACTTTTCAACCAGGTAGCAACCCCTTTAAAAGTATTTTCAAACTAAAATTTTTCGCCTGGGATTGTTATACATATTTCAATTAACTGATGAATTAAGTAGAATATAATTTTTTTCTCGTTCTCGTTCTTTTGATAACCATATTTTAAAATTTCATGTAACTTATGTATAATTAAACGAAATACCACTTTCAAAACAGGCGGCAACCCTCTTAAAAATTATTTTCAAACTAAAATTTCCTTAAATATCTTTCGTCTGACATTGTTATAAATATTCACTGATGAATTGAGTGGAAATTTTTTTTAAAACACGTGGCAAGCTAAATATAGTTCTTAAATAAAGAATTTTAAACCCATTTCCATTGATAACCATCGGTTAGTAATTCATTTAACTTATTAAATAATTTTAGTTTAGCCCTTTAAACTGGGGCAACCATCAAACAGATCAAAAATGTTCTAAATTGTCAAACTAAGTATTTCTTGATGCTCNTAGGGCTGTGCGATTAATTGATTATTCAAAATTTTAATTAGTCATAATGTAAATAACTCAATTATTCGATTAATTGGAAATTATGATTACTNGATCAAAAATGTTCTAAATTGTCAAACTAAGTATTTCTTGATGCTCTTTCATTTGATATACATCTACGGCTGCCAGACGTACTGATTTTATCAGTACAGTACTGATTTTTCAACTCTTGTACTGATTTTATTCATTTCTTCAATCAGTACGCTAATGTCCTGATTTTTCAAAATTTGTACTGATTTGTAATCAATTTCATTCAAATTTTCAATTCAAACAAAAAACTTTAGTATTTTCTTAAGGTTTTTACATAACGTTGGAAATTCCTTAAACTGTACTGTAAAAAGTAAGTAGATAATTTAATTATAGTTGACATGTTTCAGATAATGTTTGATATGCCCANCGTTTCTGTTTTCAAAAATTAAAATGAAATACATACACACATACATACTTTTTTCATATACAGAATATAAAAAAGAAAATAAGCATTTGCCAAAGCAAACTCTTTTAACGAGCAAAATTAATTTTTTTGAGTAATCATATTTCAAGTAACTCGATTAATCATCATTTTGAGTAATCAAAATCTTGATTACTAGAGTAATTGATTAACCAACTTGCTCGAGTAATCGAATAANTTTAACTTCGAGTTACACATACATACCTGTTCGTCGAAGTATTTTACTTCGAGTTACACATACATACGTGTTCCACAAGTAAGTTTTAGAGTTTCTTTGATATACGCTCACAGTTTGAACTTTGCTCGAGTTTTTCTACAAGTAGCTTGTGGAACAATATCGAGGGCTTATATTCAATAGCCGCTATCTGCAATTTTCACAAAAACAACTTTGTGATGTTAGAACCCATCTGGGTTTTATTTGTCATCACTGGTGTTAATTATGACCTTGCAATTTAAAAGTAAATTCTTCTGTCAATCGTGATACAAGGTCAGCATTAACATCACCGAGGACAGTTAAGTCTTTGGTGGAATTTTATATTAGAATCTCATTTTTGTGTAAAATGCTGATAGGGGGTATTGAATATAAGCCCTCGATATTAATTCGATTCGATGATTCGCAATAATTAATGCGGAGCCTTTGCTAATGCGAATATTGTACAAGTGCACTGTTAAAACATATAACTGGCAAACAAAAATTTGTGCCAATATTTTTTGCCTGTAGAGATGCTACTGTAAGACTGTCCCCTACGTCCACCTTCCTTCGTAATTTAAAGTCAAAGCGTAAGATAATAGTAGGTATTTCCAGCGGAAATGTTCAACGGCTGGCTATAAAGAGAATCGAATATTATTTGTCAAAGGTCTGTTGAAAAAACTGGATGCATCTCTCGTTGTTTAATACTTTTTCTTAGAATAATTATTTTTTTCCTCATAAAACTTATTATTCTTAAGTTCCGTGTTTCTTTCTATTAGTCTTTCAGCTCGAAAACAAAAACATTTATTTTAATTTTGTGTAAATTGTCAAAATTAGCACGCATCGAAATAAAGATGAAATTATATGTAAATAAGTCGACAGCCAAGTTCACAAATTAAATAAGAATTAATTCAAGGTGAATTTTATATCTAGTGAGGAGGGGGACTTGGCATGTAATATATGGTTAGTATAGTATGGAAAGGGCTTAACTCACATCGTAGCTGAAATACAAAAAGCCGCAACTAACTAAAAATCCAAAATTAACTTTTTGNCCTTTAAGCTGAAAATTTGCTTTTTTTTTGCTGAAAAAGTTAAGCTCAAATTATTTAACAAGTTGAATGGATTGTCAAAAGATGGGTATCAATCGAAATGGGTTTGAAAATAATTTATTTCTAAACTGTATTTAGGAGAGTTGCCATGTGCTTAAAAAAATNAAAGAAAATAAGCATTTGCCAAAGCAAACTCTTTTAACGAGCAAAATTAATTTTTTTGAGTAATCATATTTCAAGTAACTCGATTAATCATCATTTTGAGTAATCAAAATCTTGATTACTCGAGTAATTGATTAACCGAATAACTGATTAACCAACTTGCTCGAGTAATCGAATAATCGCACAGCCCTAATCAAAACACATTGAGCGCATGGAATGGAACAACAAAACAGATTTGATAGCTTATGGTACCGACAGCTGTGAGTAATTATTTGTGAGGAAGCTCAACTAACTAATAAGAAAAGCTAATGACAAGGTATTCATTACAGGCGGACCTTTCCAAGGAGTCACCCGAGAACTAAGCAAATCTGACACCTTTATCGTCCGTGATTCCGTAATTCAAATTATTATAAAAAACGGTGTAAATTTTTATCAAAATAACAAGATTTTAAACTATTTCTGCTGGTAGCCACAACCTTCAAAACAGAATTTTCTTCGAAATTTTCATTCCTAGAAACTAACAATTTATTTGCCATATCCACCTATTCACAACCTCGCTATAAGCGCACATTTTTCTAACCAGTCACAGAACACAGGATTAAAAATAAAGTACAAAAACTGAAATCGAAAAAACTTGATGGCGGAACAGGTTCTCCAAATTCTGAAACAACCAAAAGAATTGGTGCTCCAAATTGGAATACAACGGTCTTTAAACCACGATCTTGCCATGATGCTAGGAATCAGGCTGTCACCCGAAAAGGCAGCAAAATTAAATACTCTTTATTAAATACAATGTTCCAATTTTTTAAATGAAGTACTAAATAAAAAAAAACATTATTAAAAATTAGTAACTATTCCATTTTTTATTTACCTAAATCACCTAATGTACTCACCAAAATTATTTCTTAAAAATACTTGACTTCCGCATTCGCATTCGCATCCCCCATTACATTTTCTGGCATTTCTGAGGGTTTTGTCGGAGCTATAAAATAAAGTCTTTTTGGAAAAATGGTTAAATAAATAATTAAGTTTTTGGGAGCCTTCTGAAGAGAAACAGAGATTTCCGATCAAAAAATATTTATTTTCAAGAATTCTGTTCCATTTATACAAAAAGTTGTTTTTCCCCCATATAAAATACATGGAAAACTTTGAGCGCTTTGAGCGACCACTGAAAATTTTTTGATAAAAAAAGACAGCGGAATATTTTTTTCGGTATAGAACAATCCTATGGGGTGAGAGCATGAAATTTCCTACTTTACTTTTTCACATGCATTTTTGGACCACCTTAATGTACATACCATACTTATGCATATCCATAACCCACATAGGGTATGCATGTGACCTCAACACATATATGTATGTACAAATGTGTTCGCCAAACAGCAAAACGACAAAATGTCCAACGCCTGCAGTTAGTTGTTCATGTTCTTCCTGCCACATGTGTCACACATGGCAATGTGCAACATGAAAGTTGTTGTCACACACAAGTGTCGTTGACATTTTAATATGTTCTTTGAGTGTGGTACCCTAACTAAGTGCTTCGCATCCGTCTGTCCCTTTGTCGTGGACTGTCTGTCAGCGCCTTTAGTTGACAACTTGACAAAGCGAAAGCAACGATAATTTCTGGTTGCGCTGCCTGCTAAGAAATCGTGAGTATAATTTGCTGTCATCAATTAATGCAATTACCATTTTCTACAACTTTTACGACTACTGTTGCTACTTTTGCTATATCATTTGAAAAAGACTCACTTGTAAGGAATTGTTGTTGTTTATTGAAATTATAATAAAAGAGTATAATTTCCATGGTGGCTTAACTGGCATTTCCGCGGATTTTCGCGCGCAGTAATGATACACAATTTTATATAAACTAGTAAAATAAGTAAGTATATACTTCAATATCTACTGAAGGCTAATAAAAGAAATATGAATATTGAACCTTTTAACTTTACTTGCATTTCCTTGAATATTTTTACTGTCAATTAAATGCGCCGTTGACGGCCATATTGTTTGTGAAAGCCTTAGTAGCAGTGAGACACCTGCTGCTTGATTGAGGTACTAACTCGACCGGTGTTCGCACAATGGATTTCCTTACCTTTTTATGAACACCGATTAATTCGATATTCGCCGCTATTATATGTTTGCAAAATTTGCGTAAGTGCAAATTATAAAAATCAGTAACTCTGTTAAGACACAAACAAAAAATAACTCAAAATGAACTCGTAAAAAAGTTTAGGTTCGAACGAAACCAAACTTTATATACCCGCCAAATGTATATATTAAATGTCGTTTTTCACCTTTCTGTAATGTACATTTTACATTTACATTTTTTCAAGGCATATTTAATAAGGTAGAAGTTAGAGGGCTGTGTGAATTCATTCACACTTCTAGCCAAACAGAGTACAGTAGATGTGAATATTTTACTTCACATATAAAACACCCAGCGTTTCGAATTTTACAAGCTATGAATATACATTTTGTTTTAAATTTTCTACCTTCGAATGGAAGAATGTGAATGAATGAATGGAAAAAAAGTTCGAATCATTCAAAATCATTTCGGTTAAAGTTTTTTCTACAGACAAATTTGTTCGTATTGTAATAGGAGCGCTGTAATACATACATATGTATGTTTGTACATATTTTCACAGAAACAATATCTTTGGATTTTCATAAAAAATTGTCATTTATTTGAATTCAATTCATTTTCGATTTGTTTGAATATTGTAGTGTCGACACATTTATCAGAACAGGTATTCACTCAAATTCAAAAAAATTTTAAGCCAAAATCATTCATTCTTTTTGAGTATAAATAATTCATAAGCTGTTTTGAATGAATTCATGCAGCCTTCTAGTGGAAGTGACAACTAGCTCGAACGCTCTTGTAGCTAGTTATTATTTCAAAAAACTGTAAGAAAACAAATCAACAATTTGAAGTGCGAGTGCTATGTTTGCTACAAATTAGCATCAATTAAAAAGGAATCATGGAGCAGTTATTCCAGGTGTAGTAATAAGAGCGAGATGAAAGCTTTGACACTATCTTATTTAGAAATTTTCTGTTAAAAATTTTTATAAGATAGCCGAATGTCAGGAAAATTAAGCGAGAAAGCTGTTTTATTACTTCACCTCTTTATAATTTCACACCATGGAAACTACTATACTAGTTTAAAGAATTACTTCAATATTAACTTCAAAGAATTTTAACTGCATTCGCATTTTATATGCACATATACATATGCAAGTAATAAAATCATTCGCGTTGAAGTGATTCTCACAGACACGGGAAGAATCTTCCAATCGAACTCCGCAGCGATTCTCCCAACGAAGTCTTCTAACTTCGCAACTAGGCGCCTTAGAGTATCACACCACTTTAACGTGTTGGCTCTTGCCACACACAGCGCAACGCTCGTAGTTTCTGCTCCTTTTCCTTTTTATATATGTATCCATTTATTACCTTGTTTATACCAACGCAAGAACCGTATTAACAAAAAAACTGATTTGACTCAACACATATTTCTTACAAGCATTTATACCTGTATGGTTATAGCGAACGCGCTGAAACCGTATTCAAAAGTAAACAAAATTTGTTATTTTTATTCGATATTTCCTTAATAATTAATTTGCGCGGTGGACCGAAATGAAAGCGAACCAGAATTTAAATTTGTATAAAGAAAACCAGCCTTTTTTACTTCGCGTCAAATGAGTGATGTGTTTATACCTGTTTTCTAAACGATGTGAGAAATAAAATAGCGATTTGGAAACAAATTCGAGTCAACACACTTTTGAATTTCTGAGCGTATTGAAAGTTGGTTTATGCTTCAGCGAACTGGGTCAAAGCGCTTTATGGTCGAAAAACCAAAAAATTCACACAATTCAAAACTATCTCACAGCACAGCATTGAATTTTTAATGAAAAATTTAAAATGCCAACTGTAAAAGGGTTAAAAGCTATTCGTCGTGTAACATATCTATACATATAATAAAATTGTAACAGGTCGATGTCTGTACATTATAGATATTAAAGAAAAATTAATGTGGGGGG
>NW_016158099.1:422-7039 GCF_001687245.7 Rhagoletis zephyria | reverse complement strand
GGATTGGTATTCCATATGGTATCACAGCGTTACTACTATTTGCCTATGTGTGAGGAGGATACTGCGCCTTAGTGGTTTCAACTTAAATCAAAAACTTTGACTTTACAGACTAATTTTGTTTTTAAACGCTCTTTTGCATTGGCTAACGCAAAAGCTCTTATTAGGCGCCGCGAAGTAAGCGGGCATTGGCTAGTCTATATATATAATACGCGAAGGCATTTTTTGTGCAGCATAATAGATCTGCACCGTTCGTTCGATTTTCAAAAATTAGGTGTCAAATTAAATGGCTTGGGCTGTAGATGTGCAACAAGGTTTTATTTTTTCGAAAAGAGTTGCCACCTGATAAAAAATTGCATTCAAATAATTTAATAATCAATGCCATCAGATCCACACCGTTCGTTCGATTTTCAAAAGTCAGGTGCCAAATCAAAGGGCTCTGGCTGTAGGTGTGCAAAGAGGTTTAACTTTTTCGAAAAGAGTTGCCACCTTTTAAAAAATTACATTTAAATTATCTAAAAAAATCAATTATTACAAAATGGGTATCAATGGAAAAGGTTTTGAAAATCTTTATTTCTTAACTTAACTTTAGGACGGTTGCCACCTGTTTAAAAAATTAAATTCAATTTGAATTAAGGCAATTATTTAGAAGAAATATGTTTCAACATGTGGGTGCATAACGAAAGGGGCTTCAGAAGGAAGCGGTTTGAAAATATTTTGAAGAGGGTTGCCACCTGCTAGCAATGCCGAATTTAGTTAACTTATCCACAAGTTATATGAAATGTCAAAATAATGATGTCAAACGAAAGAATGTTAAGAAAACTTTAGTTAAAAAACAAAAAATATTTTTGATGTGTTGGAAGAGGGTTGCCACCTATTTTAAAAATTAAATTCAAATTAATAAATAAGTTAAACGAATTATTAAAATAAGGGTATCAATCGAATGGGAGTTGAAAAATCTTAATACAAATTAATTCATCAGTTAATTAAAATATGTATTGCAATGTTAGGCGAAGAATATTTAAGAATATCTTAGCGCGAAGCTACTTTGCAAGAGGGCTGCCACCTGTTTTAAAAGTCGAATTTTACTATATCTATATATATAATAAGCGAACGGACTTTTTGTTCAGGGCATCAGATCTGAACCGTTCGTTCGATTTTCAAAAATGAGGTATCAAATTAAAGGGCTTGATGTGTAGATATGCAGTAAGGTTTAACTTTTCCGAAAAGAGTGGTCACATTTTAAAAAATTAAGTTGAAATTATTTATAAATCAATACCATCATATCCCCATCCTTAGCTCGATTTTTAAAAATGAGGTGTGAAATTAAAAGGCTTGGTGCCAGATGAGAAATGAGGTTTTACTTTTTGAAAGAAGTTGCCACATTTAAAAAATTAAATTCAAATTATTTCAAAAACTAAATCATAAAAGCTATGTTTCTTAACTTAACTGTGAGACTGTTGCCCTCTGTTTTAAAACCAAATTAAATTTTAAACAGGGAAATTACATAGTTAATTTAAAAATGTTCCCCCACAGATGAAAGGGGTTTAAAAAGATAGTAATTTGAAAATGTTTTGAAAAGGGTTGCCACCTGATTTAAAAGCCGAATTTAGTTAAAAATATGTTATATGTAGTATTAAAATATGGGTGTTAAACGAAAGAGTGCTAAGAAATCTTCAGTTTAAACATTAAAATTTTGATTCATGGTCTCAAGAGAGTTGCCAGGTTTTACTTTTTCGGAAAGAGTTGCCCCTTATAAAAAATTGCATTCAAACAATATAATCAATGCCATCAGATCCACACCGTTCGTTCGATTTTCAAAAGTGAGGTACCAAATTAAAGGGCTTAGGGTGTGGATGTTCAAAAAGGTTTTACTTTTTCGAAAAAGGTTGCCACCTGTTAAGAAATTAAGCTCAAATTAATTATAAAGTTAAATCAATTATTAAATATGGGTATCCATCGAAATGGTTTTGAAAAGGCTTTATTACTTAACGTATAGAAGGGTTGCCACATGTTAAAAAATGTAATTTAATTTTAATTAAAGGAATTTGGTAGGTGAATAAGGTATCGCTATATGGGTATCATACAAAAGAGGTTTAAGAAGGTAGTAGCTTGAAAATATTTTGAATAGGGTTTCCACCTATATGAAATATTCACGATGGATGTCAAATGAAAGAGCTTCAAGAAATACTTAGTTTGACAATTTAGAACATTATTGATGTGGTTGAGGGTTGCTCCAGTTTGAAGGGCTAAACTAAAATTATTTAATAAGTTAAATGAGTTACTAACCGATGGTTATCAATGGAAATGGGTTTAAAATCCTTTATTTAAAAACTAAATTGAGGAGGATTACCACGTGTTTAAAAATAAATTTCCACCTAATTCATCAGTTACATGAAATATTAATAACAATGTCAGACGAGAAATATTTATGGAAATTTTAGTTTGAAAATAATTTTGAAGACGGTTACCGCCTGTTTTGAAAGTGGTATTTCGTTTAATTATACATAAGTTACATGAAATTTTAAAATAGGGTTATCAAAAGAACGAGTGTTAAGAAACCTTTAAGCTGAAAATTTGCTTTTTTTTTGCTGAAAAAGTTAAGCTCAAATTATTTAACAAGTTGAATGGATTGTCAANGGTTTTGAATGTTTAAAAAATTTCATTAAATGCTGGCGTTTTGACGCCATGCGGGTTCACTAGTATATATATGTATATAGTCGGTGTTCAAAAAAGAGAAATGCCAAAATCACTTCTACCTTATTTAATATGCCTTGAATTTTTAAAAAAATGGCGTTTTTCTCCTGTTTGAAATTTACATTTAGTAAAATAATTGAACCGAATTTGGCAGAAATCGATAAAGCGCTTACCGAAATAATGTTAAGAAGAAGAGATGGTGCCACGCCCATTTTCCCAACATCTATAATACATAATATCATTTCATTATTAGGGATTGCTGTTAAGCTTTGAGTAAATTAGCGTCCTTAAATTTCAAAATATCGAAGTTTTCATATTTTTGAAATTTATGGTTATATGAAAATTGGGCGTAATTTTCGTTAGATTTCAAACAATTTCAACATCTTACTTTTTGTGTCAATGACGTTAATCATAGAAATGGTAGAAATTGATAAAACGGTTATCGAGCTGCACATAGGTGGTCATAATAGGGCGGTGGCACACCCATTTTCCAAAATTGTATGACAATATCATTTTCTGCTAAGAGCTTATTGCAATATTCGGTTTTGAGTGACTTAGCTTAAGAAGTGCTTTACTGCAGTTTTCGTATATCTGTAAATTACCGTTATATGGGAGGTGGGCGTGGTTATTGAAAAATTTTCAACAAGTTTCTTTGCGGGATTCTAAGCAATGTTCGAATTTGGTTGGGATTGGTGAAGTGGCTACCGAGTTACAGTAATTTTTTTATAAGTATGCGGTGCTACGCCCATTTCCCAAAAATTTGATAATTGCCTTATTTTATCGCAAAATTCTTTTTCTAATTCCAATTTTCAGCAATTTGGATTTATTGGTTACCGTTATATGGGAGTTGGGCGTGGGTACCGTCCGATTTCGCCCATTTTCAATAATGACCTAATTTAGATAAAGGGCAATCTTCCATTGACAGACGGACGAATATGCATACAAGGCTTATTCGACTTCTGTATTCATTCTGAGCATTTTGACATATTGCCCAATTTCATATACTCGGTGTGGCAAAACGTTTGAAGAGTGTATGAACTAAAAGTTGGCAGGGTAGTAAGATTATTGTTACCTTAATTCACAAAGGCCCTAACCAACAGTTTTTTCGAAAGTGCGTTTTTCACAGATTTTGTAGTACCAAAAACAATGAAGTTACATGCCACCTTTTAAAAAGCCCTACCTGTTTTTGCTTCTCCTGTAAAATAAAAAAACTGTTCAGTCAGTTTCAACAATTGTGCTCGGACATAAAAATACTTACATAAGTGGATTAAAGCGATAAAACGGGAATGTAATTAAATCTGAAAACAGGAGTCCTAATTACGTGAATAATTTGGATGAAATGAGTTTAGATTAACTATAAGAGCCCAAGTGAAAATGAGCAATATTCGTAAATTGAAAACTTTTAAAATTTAAATCTGTGTAAGTTTGATTTTCCGTTAACGACTATGTATGTATGTACGTAACGCAACGTTATTATCTATTGCGGTCAGAGTGGGTTGCCATTTGAATAGACTAAGCCAGAATAACGCTAGCAAATTGTGCAGAACCATTTGGAAAATGATTGTTCAGTTTGGGAATTTAAATTTTTTGTTTGTGGCAATATTTTATTCAGTGGTAAGCACGGTTGCCGTTTTGGTCCAAAAGGACCAAATTTGGTCCATTTCTTTTCGTTTGGTCCATTGGTCCAATTCTTTTTAAAATGGTTCATTTCACAAGCCTTTGGTTAGGTTATTATCGCCCTTTCACTTCACGAAATAGTTTCGCGTTTTCATTTTTTTTAAATTTAATTGAGGAATATTCCGCCATATGTTCAATATCGTCATTGTCAGTTAAAGTGACGATACGGCCCATCGTCAGCCATGTTACTGATGCGCTGACGATCGTCGAAGATGACGATGACGATATTCCGCGTAGGCCGATTGGCAACACCTGCTAAAAGTGTGAACTCGCCTTGCCACTGATCTTCAAATATGGCATGGCTAATCATCTGTCAAAGCACGCTTCAAAAAATATCGCGGTCTCTTGCTAATTTCAATTACTCGGTGACCAATATTAAAGTGGCTGGCAAAAATATGGAAAGGTAAAACTTTAATCATAGCATTTAGCACATGAAAATAATATTCGATTTCAATCGAAAAGATATTAAATATCTTGAAATTATTACACCACATAAAGTTCTTTCTGATACTTATGTATCAATTTTGCTGCTACTCGACCATTTTCCTGCATTGGTAAATGAAGCAGACATAATTGAATTTCAATTTAGTAAACTGACTCAATTTCCCGATGTAATAAAAATTGGTTCCTTTTTTACCATTTGGTCCATTTTTCGGTCCGAAAAACAAGTTGAAAATTGCAACCGTGGTGATGAGGACAATGGACATGCCAATAAGCAAAATTTCCGTTTCTGAAGTGAAGGGAATCCATGAGTGAGTCATGATTACACGGTGCACAGTGGGACCAAAATTCGAAGCTTTGAAATAATGATTCGAAATTTCGTACCAGGCGGTTTTCGGAGTCACTAATTACTAATCCGCTGTCAGAACTGCATACATAATTCAAAATGGCGGATCCGGTATGGCGTCTGGTAAGTTTCGAGCTTTTTAATTAGATTCCTTGGAAAGATTTTGAGTATGCAGTTTTATAGCCCATTCAATTTTAGTGTAACAAAGTCCAAGTTTGAAGCAGATAGGACTTACCGTTAATTTTTAAAATTTATTTATTTTTTTGACGGTGCCAGTCATTTTCTTCCATACGAAGTATATTCGATGACATGAAGAACATGAAGAAAATGAGCAACACCTTCAACAAAAAAAAACTTCAAAAATCAACCGTAAGTCCCAGCCACTTTAAGCGTGACTTTATTATTATTAGACTTAAGTTAAATGGGCTACAAAACTGCAAAATCTTTCTGTGAAATCTAATTAAAAAGCTGGACATTTTTACATACAGGTGAAACTAATTGTATAAGCGTGTTAAAAAACAACAACAAAATACAAGGAGCAGAAATGAGCACCTGAGTTTTGTTTTGTTCTGTAGCTAATACTTTTCTACGTAAACTCCAATAGGTTTAAAGGCAGCATCCGACAGTGTGTTGTTACTATTACATTTAACAACTCAAATTTAAGTTTTAATACTTTTATTGAGCCTTGTACCACGATTGTTTATTAGGAAAAATTGAAAAAGCAACNAATGGGACTTTTTTTTTGTAAAAATATTATTAACTCACTGCAGATCATTAGGATAGCGCACCCATTTGTGGATATATTTTTTTTATTTGTATAAATGTTATGAATATTAAAAAAAAAGGAAAACTGTTAATACGAAGGATTAAAACGGTGCACTATTCAAATGACGAGGAGTGTAGTTCCGGGTAGAGGCATTTTTTAGCTATTCCGAGAATGACTTTGTTGTAATTTTTATTCACGTTTTTGCCGTTTGGTTCTGTAATTATAATTTCTTTGGGCACCACTAGAATGAATGTTTAGCCCGGAGATTTGACAATCTATTTTACNACCCTGCCGAAGTCTAGAAAAAAGAAGTCTGATGAGGAGATTTGGTGATCTCCGAAANTGACAATCTATTTTACAAATACTGTACCGAAAAAGGTAAAAAAAACTCTAGTAAAGCAAAACGCTCTTTACATTTTTTGTACTAGTTTTTTGCAAAAAATTAGTGAATTCCTCGTACACTTTTCAGCTTCCTACATTGTGATATTTTTGGAAAATTTTGATACAGAAATAATTTTTACCTCATTTAGTCTTTCATCTACTTATCTATCTTAGACGCACTGTGCAACACTTGACTTCAACACCTTGCTCAGTTGCTGNTGCTATTACTTCTACCGCTTAGACTTTGTTGCTTTTTAAATTTTTAACCGACTTGCAAAAAAGGAGGAGGTTATCAGTTCGTCGGAATCTTTT
>NW_016158099.1:0-314 GCF_001687245.7 Rhagoletis zephyria | reverse complement strand
ATATATATATATATATTTTTGTATATGAGAGTTGAAGTCGGTTTTTTTTTGCTAAAAATTACTTGTTAAAAATAAAATGTTAATAGGCCACAATAACATTATCAAATTTTGCTTAAAAATAAACGAAAAAATACCTTTACATTTTTATTTCTTAAATATTTCTGTTACAGTATTAGTTTTCACAAATTTTTTTAATTTATTTTACTAACCTGCAGACGTAGAATCCATTTGGTTTTGTTTGATTTTCTGTTCTCTAACTACTTTTATAGGTTCTTCTTCTTCTTTTTTGGCGCTGTAACCGCCTAAGCGATTTT
>NW_016158098.1:131111-164169 GCF_001687245.7 Rhagoletis zephyria | reverse complement strand
CAGTCGGCATTTAACAGCTCGTTATGCTCAACAGCTGCCTACCAACTGATTTAGCACCAATTATGGTAATTAAAAAAACACCAATGGCCACCACCTATCTGCTCGTCTAACCACTGAGTTGTGTGAGCGAAGCCATTTAAGTCACTGCCAACAATTAATTCATTAAAGCGGCGTTGACTCAAGCCATTTTAACCATTTTAGTAATTTCAGCCATTTTATAATTGATACGCTTAGTATTTCAGCGATTTTAATGATTTCATAACAAGCAAGTTGTGGCATTAATGAAACTACAAGATAAGAATGGCAATAAAAACAATAAAATATGTAATAAAGGCCATAAAAGCTGGAAAACAAATGCACAATAAATAAAATAGCAAAGCAAGAGCTCGGGCGAGGGGTGGACACAGATTCGTGCACAGCTGCTGAGACTTACGTGTATGCAAATAGTTAATGTGCTTTTATTTAGCAGTTTGTGTCATTTTTAATCAATTCATTTAATTTATTCATCCATCTAACATTAGGCTACTTGTTTTTTGTTTTGCAATTTTTTATTAATTCACTTTCGTTTTTCAATAGAACAGCCAATTAAACGCACGATTCGCACGAAAGACTTAAGCAACGAACTTGCTGCAGTTAAACTCGAACTACATATGTATTTGCTTACATAAATAAAAGTGACAATACTTTTGTTTCATCAGTTAATAAATTGTTTAATGTGTTCCCATGTATTTATGTACTACATACATATCTATCATTTATTNTCGTTTTTCAATAGAATAGATAGCCAATTAAACGCACGATTCGCACGAAAGACTTAAGCAACGAACTTGCTGCAGTTAAACTCGAACTACATATGTATTTGCTTACATAAATAAAAGTGACAATACTTTTGTTTCATCAGTTAATAAATTGTTTAATGTGTTCCCATGTATTTATGTACTACATACATATCTATCATTTATTATTGCACTTTTGCAAAATGTCCTCCAACTGCTATGAAATATTTATGTTTGTTCAACTAGTAATTAATAATGTGCGATTGTTATCTTTCGCTTTATTTGCATGATTTACAGCCGTGGACATTGGTCATTGTTATTATATAGAAAAAAAAAAAAGGTGTCATATAATTCTTCAGTTGTGTCCATATAAGGCGTCTTATATGTGAGAAAATGTTAGTGTTCAGTTTGTACAAAATCTGTTTAGACTTGGAATATTTCTTTAAAATTAATGGCAACCTATGAAAATGTTAATGTTGCTTATTTATCGTTGAAAAGTAAAATGAAATATTGCAGCTGCAATTGCGTGGAAGTTTTTTAATTTAGTGGCTTATATGAAAAGTGTGATATGTTAGTGAACCACATTTTATAGGAAGCAAATTATAGTCTAATAGCCTTATTCATAAAAAATAAAGTAGCTTTAAAAAAGGTTTATAAACTGAAAAATGTATGAAAACGTCAATTTATAAAGCTCTTTAAACCTACTTTATTTTTTATGAATAAGGCCATAAATATTTACCCTCAGTATCTGGCCAAGAGTAGTATTTAGCGCTGTGACATGTACTAAGTATATGGAATTACTAATACCAAGAAATTGCATGAGCTCACTCGGGTGCAAACTACTTAACTTATTTCCATCTGTAAAATCTCTGCAAGGGCCAGGAATGTCTGATTTTTCACAGGACGAAATAGTTTTTTGATTGATCAAACGTTTATCTTAAATATTAGTGAAAGGGTGAAATACCAACGTGTAATTTTTTGGAAAAATTTGGTCGGTCGTAACTTTCTTTGATAGCTCGCCACGTTTGCAATTCCTAGACAAATGAACAGCCTTAAATAAGAAACCTTGAAATCGCTCATTTGTTCTCTGTAGGTCTGTGAGGTATTCTTGATCCATGAACTGGTTTATTTGAGTCTTAATGCTGCAATAACAGCCAACTCCGAGTAATTAAATCCAGCGGAAGTACAATGATGCAACACAACATTTAAGGCAAATGCGTATGTTAAGGAAAAGTGCATTGACGCGTCTTCGATTTGGTATGGATGGTATGGCTCATGTGTTTGTAGTTGTAATTTTTAGAGCTTTACTAAAACGCTTACTGAACGTAAAGTAAGGAACCGATTTATTTACAAAGAATGGCGTCTCAAAGAAAAAGTGTTATGGAAACTTGGAGTTTATTAAAAAAATGTCCGAAAACCGCTCGAATTATTTTGATGTGGTTTCCTTTAATCAAAAGTCATTACCTTTACTATTACCAATACTATTACCATTATCATTACCAACACCATAATCATGATGAAAAAAATTAATACGAATACGAAGAGGAAGAGGAAGAGGAACACTCGTATATGCCAATATTAGTGAGTATGAAAATAACTAAAAATGAGTCGAAGTGGTACGAACTATTTGCACTCCTCTTTTCGACTATTTGGTGACAGATGGCGCTGGTCAAATATTAACTCACAAATATACTGATCACGGCAAATATTTATTAGCTGTTGGTCAATGTGGGTCTTCTTCTTTCTTGCAAATTATTAAATAATACATCGCATTTGTACTAATTTATCAAATTCAGTTCCATCAAATGAAGTTTTCGAGCGTTTCATGTACAGTTTTTATCTTGATACGGGTGACTTGGCATCCGAATAAGACCCCCTGAAAATAGAAAAGCGTAAGGTAGTTTGGGGTAACTTTAGATAGGTGATATGTGGAAAAGGATGTGCACAACAAAAATTTACTTGCGGTATTAACCTGTGCATTTGTGTATTACAATATTTTACATGTTGCTTGTAGCAATCTTTGTATTTGTTTTAATACTCTATTTATATTTACACACATACAGGCTTTTACTATCCACAGCAAATAGAGTACTACTGCTAGTTGCACCAGCAACAGCAGCACAGCGGAGCGTAAAGTCCATTAACTAAGCAGCCACCCATATGGCAGCGAAAGCGCCAAATATATCACCGACCCGGCGCCTATTGTGTTAACACAATGGCCAACAAAAGCCCCAAGTAGATGGCTTAAATAGCTTGCTGGCAGCACACAGGGTTGTCTGTGCCGTTCCGTCGGTAGGCATTGGATGCTACTGCTGCCGCTGCAACTCGCTTTAGCTACGAATACGACTTCGTAGTACTACAAGCAGCGCTATTGCAGCCACTCATGTACACCTTGGCGTCGACATGTGCCAACTAAATACTAACCCAGAAGAGCCTCGCATTGGCTGCGAATGTGCCCCGTTCTGAGGAGGTATAAAATTAATGTGGTGCTTTTGTTGTTAAAGACAAATTATTGCACACTTTAATTTTCGACAAAACTTTGCCGAATGAGTGGCCCCATGAGTGCTGAAAGCGGCTAAAAGGCTGACGCTAAAAAGTTTACCGCAGTTAATAGGAAAGCTCTGGCAGTTGGTGTTATTTCCGTTTGCTTATATTAAATTTTCTTGTTTTTTTTTCAAACTCCTTGCTTGTCGTTCTATTCTGGCTTTCTTTGCTTATTTTTCCTTTGTCTCACATTTGTCTGCTACTGGTTCCCAGAATCCTTTTCTTTAGCCTTTGCGTGTGTTGAAAGTAACAAAGCGAAAAAGCAAATAAAAAAAAATTTGATTTCGACGCCGTCGTGTCGCAAGTAGCGCCACATTGTTTTGGAATATCAACAGCAGACCACAGTTGCTTTTACTCGCAACTCACTATGGACCAGAGATTGTTTTGTTTTTTTTTTTTTCAAATACACTTCTTCTGTTGTATTTCTCACTTTCCTTTGTATAAATAACTTTTTTTTTTTGTTTAATATCTTATTGTTGTTGTTTTTATTGTAAGTATTTGATTTCATGACATTAACACCCGTTTCTTTTGCTACTGTTTTGCTGTTATACAAAACGCAATGCCACGGCGAGTAGTGGAAAAGCAATCCTTTATCGCCACTAAATATTTATTTATTTATTTTCGCTGTTCCTTACATCCTTACCTTTGTTTAGCTCTGTAAATAATACAACAGCAAAATTTTGCATCATTTTGACATTGACGCCAGTTAGCCGGCGGCTGCCTTATGCAAATGTGCGGCAGTTAAAAAGTGAAATAAAGAAATTCTTAACTCATTTCTAGCGCTCGCATTGAGTGTGTTGCACCTCTGCGTTTCGCTTGCAAGTTCGTTGTTGAAGTCTTTTTTTTTTTGACGCGCGATTTTACTCGCATATTTTAGACACAGGCAATGCGATTTGATATGTTGAAAAACAAACTAATACATATTTATTACTGGGTTTCTTGGCTGCAGCATATTCCTAAATATTTTATTAAAAACACCATAATTTCGTTTGTTTTGTTCTAAAATTCCGACCTGACTTGTTGCTTAATATGCAGTTAATTATCTAAATCTTTACCCTTATAAACTCAATTTCTTCTTGATTCCTAAGCTTCTTAGTTTTTAGGATTAGGCAGAAGAATACATATAAAACTCACTTTTAAATTATAAATGCCAAAGGCTCCTGGACATAGTCAGTTCTGTATACAATTTTTCCAAACTCTCCATTGCGCCGAGAACTGTGCGATTATACTCGCACAAAAACAAATTAAAATTGAATAACTAAAATAAAATAATTGCTTGCCGAAAGCTGAAAAATAACTACGTATTCCTCAGGTTATTTTAAGCAAATTCTAAAAAAAAGATAATGCAATTAATTTGCCACAAAAGTTCCACTTTGAAATAAAAATAAATCGTATTTGATCGGCGAAAAGTCACATTAAGTTGTAATTACAAGAAAAACGTGCAGTTGGAAATCGGTTTTTCGAAAAAATGTGCTACCGCTTACCTGTTCACTCATAGCTTACCTACACATAAATACTATGTATACATACACATATTTATATATACATTTTGTACCAAACCTCTGTGCCATTTAAAACATTTTTCAGTTATTTAGTTTTAGCCAGTTGTGGCTGGCTGGTAAAGCACACAATTCCTAGTCAGTTTGTAATTCAGTCACTCAGCCATTTAGTCATTTAACATGTTCGCTGTTTTCTGTTACGAAACAGAAGTGAAACGCGAAATGTTGTTGCATGCAAATTAGTTTTAGTCACTTTGTGCGACAACATACCTGAACAAAGTGAAGGATATGTTTTGGTCTGCACAAACAAAGGCAATGAAATAAGCGCAAAAAGGCATTTAAAAAAACGATTCGAGTGAAATAAAATCAAGAAAAAAAATGTTTTGTGCGTCCAAATGACAAATAATAAAAAAGCAAGCTACAAACGTCTTAACGGTTGTAAGCGGAACTGTTAATTTTAAAACAAGCTCGTAAATGTAAAATAAAAATAAAAAAAATAAAAAAACAAATAAGAAGCTTTTTTCTTGAGCCATAAAAATGCGAATATTACAGCAAATGTATTTTAAACTTGTTAAGTTAATAGAATTTTAGTAAAAAAAAAAATTCTGTACTTTTTCTGTACTGTGCTCATTCTACAGGAAAGCACGGACTTTGATAACACTGATGACCTTGCAATGCAACAACCCCAACAGCTGTTCTGCTTTTCAAAATAAAATTTGGAATCATATCAAAATGATCTGAAGGAGGAGGGAGTCTAAGAGGTAGCAGCTTATTGCCGTGTGCAGAGCTGCGTTCTACGCAGTTTGTAGATGTCGTCACTGGGCATCGTTCTTGTCGTCCATACTGACGCCGCTTAGTTCAGCATTGACCAGTCAATCAACTTGTAAGTCACGAGTATGGAACCCAGTGCTTTTATCTACTTCATTGAAGTCGATATATATCGGCAAGCCTCATCACTTCGTCACCTCCTAAAACTTGATATTAGTCAACACACGGAAAGCCTACTGCGACGCTTTCACAAAGCATAGTAAACGAAAATGTTCTACTTTTCTCGCCAATCATGCCGCCATTTCCGATGTATTATCAAAGCAGCAGAGGCCCGCTTCATTTCAGCTGGATGAATTCCGAAGACAGGCTAATCCTAGAAATTCCTGCATCAACACATAGTCGTCCGACCCACGATGGGCGCGTGATTTTTTAAGCGGCAATTGATTGATCATTCAGCACTCCGCAGGGCGCTACGTAAAGTACACAACCTTTATTTACTAGTCAAGCGATGGAGGCCGGATGGAATTTTGATGTCGAGTCGAGTACCAAAGTGCTGCACACAACGTGTCACTATCGTTTGTAGAATCTTATAGGCTAATCCCCTTTCTATTCTCAGTGGAAGCACATCTTTTCGACAACAAGAATATGTAGACGTGAATCGTAGACCACTAACCTTGATCTCAAAAGATGCGTTGCAGCAACAACAGCACTAAATGTCATCATCTCACAGATATGTAAGTGAGTATCTGAATCAAAATCGACCCTCGTCGCAGTTGGCCTTGAACACAGCTCAATGTGACGTTTTCTTTCAAAAGCTGGTTGATATTTTTTTAGCCAAACTCTTCCCACTTGCAATTGCACCATCTTAGCGACAGGCTTTGTGAAAATATTACTGGCTATCACTCTGATTCTTCTAGTTTCTTGACTCCAAGCAATCTTTAAATTTCCGCGGCTAAATCCTCAAACACACTCTTCACTACGTGAGCAAAAGAGTACAAAGTAAACTTGAACGTGAACTGTACTCTCTCGGCTTTTGCATGAGCAGGCACAGTTGCTCGCCCACAGTCAATTCCTACTCTTACACCGCGTTAGGAAGCGCTAAGCAATGTGTTCAAAGGAAGTAACCAACGTACGTGGAACCTTGGGCGGTAGGAAAAGACGAAACGCCAGTTGACTTTGACTTTTTAACAGGTGGCAACCATTCTACATGTATTTTTAAAATGAAGGCTTTTCATATTAGGTAATTCATTTAACTTATTCAATAATTTGTATTTAACTTTTTTAATAGGTGGCAACCCTTAAAACTGTAAAGGTTTTCAAAATTTTAAAATTCTTAACACTTTTTCGTTTCACACCCATATTTTAATATTTCATGTAACTTTTGAAGTCTTTAATTTAATTCTGTGTTTCAATCAGGTTGCCACCTCTTTAAAATGATACTTTAGACATTCGCTTTGCCATGACAAACCGTCTGCCGCGCATATTTTAATATTTCAGAAAGCTTAAGTATAATTCAATTAAATTCGACTTTTCAAACAGGTGGCTACTCTCTTTAAGATATAGCGATGAACCTTCTTCTCACCCAGACGAACCGTTCGACACCCATATTTTAAAATTTCATCTAACTTATGCATAATTTTTTTAATTAGAAACAAGTGGCAACCCTCTTCCAAATATCGCTATCAACCTTCTCCTCGAAGAGGTGAACCGTTTGACATCTATATTTTAATATGTCGCATAACAAGTGTATAATTTAATTGTACTCCACTCTTCAAATAAGTGGCAACCCTCTTCAAAACAGAGCTATAGGCCTTCTCCTTGCCAAAATGAACACGCAGTTATGCGTTTTCCAGCACTCGGATATACTATGCTGACGTCTATAAAGTTCTAACAAACCAACATCCATTTTTATATACAAACATTTTTACATAAATATATATGTAGATTTATGCAAATGATATCAATTATGTAATTTAGAAAAATTGATGACGCATACTAACTACATACATTGGTTAGAAAGACAATACCAATATTAATGTAATTTGTGTATTCGGAATTTGTTTGGTACTTAATTCATTTTTTATAGCTTTATTATCAAAAGCTTATTAGGCATAGTTCGAATGGGCAGTACTAAAACAAAGAGAGTAAGCATTAAATATAAGTGAGTAAATATTGTATTGTAGACAGCATTTATGTATGTGAAATGAACGAAGTATATAAATAGTATGTAGATTAGCTCCAAAAGGTAGTTAAAAACGGAGTTCATAAACTCATTTCTCCTTTCCTACCAAATTTTATTTTTTTATGCAGTTTTTAGTTTTATTACCTTTTTGTGCTACACAATTTCTTGCTTCAACACCTCTTTCGGCTGGCGTCTACCGTTAATGAGCAACTGCGATACGCAAGTCATGCGGTAAAATAAAAATCTTTATCACCCAAATGCTGTCGCTTTTTTATCAATGAATTTTTATTGACAGCATTTTTTGGCGCAGAAGCTGCTACATTACTTGCCTTGTTTGTTCTGATTACTTGCTTTTCGTTTGCCTTATTTGTTTCGTGTATGTATGTATGTTCTTTGTGCGCTTAAATGCCATTGTGTGGCAGCCTGTTAGCATTTAGCCATTGACAGCAAACCAAACTCAAAGCATTTGACAGCGATTAAAAATACATAAAAAATATTTTAAGTGCCTGTCTGCACCGATTTTCAATGCGAAGCTGTGTGACTTTATTGATACGCTTGTGTTTAACTTTGTGCGCTTTTATGTGTGCTCTTTATGTATTTTTTTGTTCGAATTTCATTCGAATTTTTCTTAGCGCCCTTCGCTTTTTGGTGCTTCACTTTCATAAAGTGTCTCAACTCGTATCGCTGGCGACTCATTGCTTGTTGTATATTGTGTTGTTTGTGCTCGCTTCTTTTGCCTCCCAGCGCGTTGTGGCAGGTGAGTAGTCGCTGCCGGCTGCCGGCTGCTGTCTGCTGGCGCTTGCTAACGCTGAGTCATTTCGACTAATTTGAATATTTTTTAGTCTACGAAAAAATATCACTTCTCAAGTGAGGCACACATATCCACACACGCACACACATAAAACACAAAATTGGTTGCGTGTGTGCAATGAATGCCGTTATCATTGTAGGCAATTTGTAAACATTGGATTGGAAGTAAGCAAGTTCGCTACTTAAGTCTTTCCTTTTTCGTTGCGAGAAGCTGGCAGCGCTTGTGGGAAGCGCCATCTAATTTCTAGTTATTTTTCAAGCAGCTATCAATAAATGCTGCATATATTTCTCTCACCACTTGCTTGACTATAGAAGCCATCGCCTTTCTATGTACATATTCAACATTTCCACGTTCGCCGCGCCGTGTGATTCATGTCCAAGCTGTGCTGCATTCGCGCAGCAACGAGTATGAGGCGTGTGCGACGTGCCATGTTGCCCGGCTGCTGCACTCTTGTATAAACAAATGAATTATGTTTGGCGCAAATCGTTGGCGTTGTTGCTACTGGTTTTTCGCTTTTCACCAACTTTTCACCAGCAACGCTCAATTAACCATCAGCCAGCGATCGGAAACACGAATCAAGCGCAGCGCAATTTTGGTTTACCGCAAAGAAGAGGCAGAGCTGTCATTGCCAATATTATTTTCTACAATTCTGTTTTCTTTTTTTTTTCAATGCAAAACTCAACTAGCAAATTCCCAGTACCCACAAATATTTCATTCATATTTTTCTTACCTAATCCACGAAAGCAGCAGGAGCAGCTCCAGCGCGCGTTGTGGTAGGAGGCGGCAGCTAGTGGTGCTTCGCGTTTGAGTTAGCTGTGTTAGTTATAAATTTATATACGACTATTTCACATCGCCATTCAGCGGCATTACATCTAACTCACATTCATTGGTAGTTGATTTCAATTTGGTTTTTCGGTTTGCAATTTCACCGCATGCGCAAAACCAGTAGCAATTTAATCACACCAGTCGCGGCCGCCGCAGCAGTCATTGATGATCGACGCTTTAATGGTCGTATTCGGCGGTTATACTAACTTTATGCCGCTCGCCACTGAATCGCTTTTTACCTCAGAATTCCCCCCACTCTGTTGGGCTGCTTTACCGCCTTACAATGACGCTATTTTATTGGCAAGTGGGCGCGCGCACGAAAATTATGATTATTTTTCAATTTCAATTTCTGTTATTTATTTTTGCCAACCATGCATTGCCTGACTTTGCTACTTAGACTACTGTTCTCAGCGGTTTTGCTACGTTTTTTGTTTTTTTTTCAAACTTCACTTATATCAATAACTGTACATTTTATTGTTGTATGCGCGCTGCATGTCTGCTGCTATGCTGGGAAAATGTAAAAACCCCTCACCAATCGGCTTCCCCTAGACAAGAACTTTGAAGCGGATATGTTTGGTGGCACGTTAGACTTTAGTGGCTATTATTAAATTTCCGCTAATGAAAAATCTATTTATTTTGTTATCATGGCTTCATAGTATGTGAATATCCGCTGAGGTTTAGCAGTTAGTCATTAAGTGGCTGCTGCTGGGAGCCGAATATATACATACAAGTACATACACATTTTTTTAAATAAAAGTTGCATTAGTTTTTTCCATATTTGGTGTATCTGTAAAAACAGTCATGTCCTCATGACCAAGGAAATCACTCCAATATAAGTATGACATTGGCCATTACCTTAATTTCTTGGGAATCTAGATTTATTAGTACTTTAATCACGGAATTAGTCCTTTCATTGGATTGCCTCTCCTTACGCCATAGAAGAGGGAACATTTCTCCATACGTGCTGAACAGTTTGAAAAGAAGCATGGAAACATTCCCTTTCATTTGACAGTTACTTTCGTTTTTAAGATATGATGTCATTGATTGGAAGATTTTCCCCTCGCTGTCCATGGAATGCATGGGTAAAATTTTTTCCAAAACGTTCTTCAATAAACTTTCTCAACTTTTCCTTAAAAAGTGGAGTGGTAAAAAAGTTTTCACATTGTTTCAAAAGTTCTGCCTGACCATTTGTAATATTCTAGACCTCCTTCTGTAAGAACGACTCTTACGGTAAATATACTCACATTATTTAAGACACCTCCAATATCTGGAAAGGGCACAATACACCCAGAAAAAAATCAGCTAAATGTATTTCTCTTAACATATGATATTGTAACTATAACCAAAACATATGTTGAGAAAGACATATTTAGTTGACGTAATTGAACTATCTTCTCAGTGTAGTAAACTGTTTGCAGTACATTCAGCTCTCAATTGCGCAAACAATTTCATATATACATACGATCTCCATGTGGATCTGGTAGCGCATTGAGGGTACCACAAATAAATGATAGGCAAAAAAGAGAAGGCAAAAAAGAAGATAAAAACGAAAATAGAGACAATGAGAAATACATAAGAATTAGGGTAACTAAAAGAGTGAGAAAATTAATTGATAGTTTTCGATAAGAATCGAAATAAATTCGTTCATAAAAGTTAACGAAATTTATTGAATCATTGAAGTTTATGCTTATCGAAATTTACCGAGTTATTAAATTGATCCATTTTTATTGAGTTGTCGAAATTTATAGACGCAGAAACTTGGTTGTCAGAATTTACGGTTAGTTATCGAGCTATAATAATCTACAGGATTATCGAAATTTTGTATTTTAAAGAGATTTATCAAGCTATTGGTATTTATTGAATTATCATTATTTTTAGACTTAATGAAAATTTATCGAATTATCGTAATGCAACGAATTCTTTCAACTTACAGAGTTATCGATAATAAGTTATCTATTGAAATTGGACAATTTATCGAAACGAATTTTATGGAGTTTTTAAAATATATCGATTTATCGAAATTTCAGAGAGTGTAACGAGTTATCGAAATTTGTCAATAGTTTTCGAAAAATATGGAGTTGTCAATGTTAAAGTTTTTTAAAGGTATTCAAAGTTTATCGAGTTATCGACCTATATCGTGATATATACGATTTTGAGTTATCGAAAATTATCGAGCCCTCGAATTTCACAGCTATTGAAATTAGTCGCGTTATCGAATTTCGTTGAGTTATCGGATTTTAGTGTTTTTGAAATTCATCGAGTTATCGATGTTTATCAAATCATTGAAATTTATCAATAAACTGGAATGTATCGGGTCAATTCCAAGTCCTGCCGAAGTCCTCCAAAGACTTAAAAAGATATAAAAAAAATTTTGTCATGGTTTAGTTCCAAGGCAGCAGATTTTCCGGTAAGTTACTTTCAAAGATATAAAAAATGTTAGTCACGGTTTAGTTCCAAGGCAGCAGATTTTCCGGTAAGTTAATTTGTACCTTAAAAGCTTAGCTACGTTCTAAGTAAGTTAGAAAACCTCTCCAAGGCTCTTAAAAACTAGAATCATGATCGAATTCCGACAGTAAATGGCACTCTAGTTCGGCATTTATACAATGAAGATCTCTCTGTAAAGGCGCAAGTGCTCGTTAGAAATCATATTCGAGCATGAATTTAGCTGTTCTGGGCTGAGCTCAGCCGTTGTGAACTCCTATCCTGCGTTCTGTTCAGAAATCATGAAGCTTAAGAATAGGCAGACTCCATAATGTAACCATATCCTGAAGCGATGAATGGAAAATACCTAAACATGCACTTAATAATAAAACTGAGTAAACTTATCCACTCACCCCTGCGCAGAAATCGTGGATCTTGCTGCTATTTCCAGCGTACAAAAAATTCAGGCAAAAATTCATACTTATGAATAAGTGCTCCTGAAAATACCTGATGCATCATTCAAGAAAAACTTTAAGGAAGCTCTAAACTTTCTAACACTTGTAGTTTCCTATCATTGAGCACAACTTGGGCCATAAATAGGTGGGATAAAACGAAGAAGGAAACCAGCAGCATATAACTGACGAACAATGAAAATCTAGTCAATGTTGGATTTTTGAAAGCTTAAAGCCACTTTGATAAATAAGGTTTAGGTTTAGTTGGTTCACGAAAAATTTTGTATGCCATATCAAGAAGGCGGTAATTGGCGCAAATATTAGCAGGTACTTTCCTCTTATAGATCGGGTAAAGTACACTGAAATTCTATTTTTTCGGGCAAGTATTCATGAAATCAAATTTAAATGGGACCAGCCAGTTCCTCACCGCCTTTGAAAAGCTCATCTAGTAGTTTAAGCCGCTTTATTTCTATTCTTGGAAGAGTGAAGATACTTGAACTTTGTCTTTATACACTGGTCTGATTTCCTTTTCACCAGACGCGTCTCGTTTTTTGCCATTCAAAATCGTTGGCAAGTGTTTCCTTCACATCTAAAGTGTATTTGTGACATCTGTTAGCAGAGTTCTGTCTTCAACTTTGCGAAAAACTGTAATTTCTGGTCCATTTTCTGATACCGGTTTCGAGCTGCATTTCTGACTTCCAGCATCTTAAGCTTCCTTTTTTCGTCTGCCTTCACTCCTCTTTTTTCGGTATCACCATTGGCTACAGTACGGCTTGGTGTGATATTAGAATTGCTTTCGGGTACGCATTTTCATTAGCTACTTTATCATAATGCCATCGTTACAACACTTAATTTTTCATAGAGGCAGCAAAATTAACAAAACAATTAAAAGCTCCATTCCCGATTTTCCGTCGACAATCGCACCTTTTCCACCGCTTACCCAAGCGCACCACCACGGCGCAATATTCAATCGGTAACCACACATAAATTGCCATAAAAATTATTAATAAACACTTAAGTTCTTGTAATTTCAATTAATTTCAATAAACTACACTTCAACACGATACCGCAGCCAGAATCGCAAATGCAGATGCAGCCGCAATACTTAGTTTTTTGTAGTTCTGGGCATGCGGTCTGCATTGCAGGTGCGCGCTTGTGAAATTTAACACGATCGGCATTGCGGCGCGTAATTCATCGACACTAGCCGCTGCCTGCGCTGTAGCCAGCACCGTCACCGACGACACACAATGCTTCAAAGCAAGGGCTTCCAGCAGCTTTCGCCCAGCGCCGGCCTCTTGTCTCCGGTTGTCATCAGCGCAGTGGCCAATTGGTGCTGTTGCCGCACAACGAACGCCAGCCAGACCCCCCGCTGTAACTAATGATCGATAAACAATATTTACGCTTATGAATGTACGGATGGGCGCGCGCGCGCGCACGCTTGTAATCTTCACGCGACCGACTATGTAGCAGGGCTGACTAACAAAACGAGGCGTTACGCGCGACGTACTTTTGACTACGCAGGGCATAAAGTGGTTGTAGTTGTGCAATTTATCTATGTTGTTGTTGGTGTCAGATTACAAGTGCGAAAGCCAGTGGGCGCCTAGCCTGGATATCTACGAGCGCATCCACTCCGGCGGACACGCATTTATTGCAATTTTAGCGCTGATTTCACATGTTTTATGCGTTCGTTGCGTTGGTGATTAGTTTTTCGCTTTGCTATAAATTGGTGAAGTATTTCGAGAGAGTATTGAAAGGCTTAATTGAATTGAAAAAAGTAAAGTTGAGAAAAAAGAGAACATTAACTAATTCTTTGAAGGTCATAACTATAACGTAACATAACATAACATAAGCCGCACGTCACTTATAGAAAGATCGAATGCTTTGTCAAACGAAATACATTTAAGTATTGAAAAGCGTACTTAATTTCCCCTTAGTAAGAAAATTTGTGTGTTGGTTTGATATTATGTAACTCTTTTTGTCCATAAAGGGCTGTTTACATCCCTCAAGAAAATCGAAGAACTCATATTAAATTACGCACAAGAAAAGGAAAAGAAATTTTCTTCTATCAAAATTTCTGAAATCAGCATGCAGCTGTCAAGTAAAAAATGCACGTATATTTATTTATTCAAGAATATTTACAGCAACAGAAATAATGAAAACAATTTTTGTGATTTTCTTTGCCCTTAGTCAATATAAATCAAAATTTAGATCTCATTCTCAATCTTAATCTTAATCTAAATTTTAAGCTCAATCTTAATCTTAATCTAAATTTTAAGCTCAATCTTAATCTTAATCATAATCTTAATCTTGGTCTTAAATTTAATCTTAATCTTATGCTTAATCTTGATCTTAATATTAATCGTAGTCTTAGTCTTAATCTTAATCTTGCTATAACTTAGTAACGGTACTTCATAGGACTTTGAAATTTTGACAGCTGGTGCGTATACTGGTAGGTACTCGATTTCCCTCACAAACAGAAAATCGAACAGGTTGTCACTTACGCCCTTTTGACGGTTAGGGCTCGATATATGTATTTATGTAGTCAAATGACAGATCATACTTATATCATTTTAGGAAGAAGAGCGTGGCAGATGCCGCTTGTAGTGAATTCTACGGATGCTATAAAAACGAACAGGAGACTGAAAACGTAATACGTTTACCCTGACAATATCCCGCTCTTTGGAGGAGGAGACTAAGTTGAATGCATGGCAAAATCTTTGTGGGAACTGAGCTTTATGGCGAGTATAAATATGCGACAGTTTCCCAATTTCTTTAGTTCTACGAGTGGGTTTCTCGACTAAATAGATACATATGTGCAACTAATAAGGATCCTAAGTATGCTGGGTATAACCACATATAACCGTTTCAACATACCATATTCCAGCTGTTCTTTATCACAAACAAATCTGGAAAACATTCAAGAATATAACCCACTCACTCCCACATTTAAGTAAACCAAAATGAAACGACATATGCATGTACATACATGCTTCTTGTTGCAAAATTCTTCAGTGTATTTCTCTGACAGTCCTGCCGCTAGCGTAAATCAAATGAGCTGTCAATGTTGTCTGCCAGCGGCTAAAGTGACGATGCCGACAAGTGCAATGCTGAGGGAAACAATTCATCAAAAATCAGCGAACGAACGAATAGTCGCAGATACAAATGTATAAGTAACGCTATAAACAGGCGCATGTATAAAGATGTAGGCATGTGCATAAAGAATATGAGTATGTTTGCATGTATGAATAAAAGAGATGCCACCAAATATTCGCATGTTGGAAATAAAGTTAGCGCCAAGCATTTTTTGGGAAGTAAATTTTGACAGCTAGGAAGCGTACTACTTAAAATGCAGACAGCAAGCGGTGAGGCGAATTAATGGTGTCAGTACAGCCAACATAGAATTTTTCAACGCAAAATGTCTGAAAATATTTATTAAAAGTAAAATAAAAATTGAAAACTTTTATGCACATACCAAAACGTACCTAGACATCGGCGTCTACAAATACATTCGATGTACACCTTTTCATATTTCACACAACAGCAAAAGTCGCATTGCCGCCAGCAACTGTTACATACACATAGAGTTGTAAAATTTTAATTGCATTGCAAATTTATTTTTTGCACTCAACGAGGTTTACAAAAAACGAAAGCAGTAAGCGCCATGCGATAGGCTTTTGCATTAAAATGTGGCACCTGCAAACGAAGTGAGAACAGCAACGAATTGGTCGGGCGAATATGAAAAACGCATTTAAATTATGTTAAAGCCTACATATGTATGTATGTTAATATATTCTAAGACATCCCACATGGTTTGCTATATAAAAAAAATGGCAATTCTTTTATTTCTATAAATTTATATTTATACTCACCCATTGAAATTCGATGGAGCGGCGAAACTCGCTAGCTATGTATGTATGTAGGTACATAGTATATGCTTATAACTATCAAATGTATACCACATACGAATTGATAAAATAGAGTAAATATTGCAATATGATTGTCGAAAGATAGAAGGCTTACAGCCGAAAATATCTTTTTGGAAGGTTGCCTTCTGTTTGAAAATTGTAATTTTAATTTAATTGATAAGAAAAATAAAATATTGCAATATGGGTATCAAATTAAAGATATTTTAGAAGACTAGTTTTGTAGCGGGTTGCCACCTATTTGAATAAAGTGCGCAATATGTAGAATCGAGTTATAAGATTATACATAAATAAAATTTCCAGATTAAATACCCTCGAAAATATATTAACTAATACCCAAATTCATAAAAAAAAATAAAGTATTTTTGAAGAATCGAGAATTTGTTTGATAATCTCACTCCATAAATTTCTTCAAATCTATTTAATTTTTTATGAGTGAAGCCATAAGAGCTTTGGGAGGGAGTAACAACACAAAAATTCGCAGTGAAGCATGCCGGGTATTTGCTAGTTTAGAACATGTTTGTACTCCATCTTCTTATCCGCTGAGTGAAAAACTGTTTCGGTCATTACGTACATACGTTATTCTTTGCTGTACGTTTGCTCACTGAAACAAACAGGGAATAATGTAGAACTTTGAGCCTCATTTTTTCCTACAACTGGTTTGCGGGGGTATAGGGCAGCCATAACCTCCCTAATACTATACTTCTCTATATAGCGTCACCAGATAAGGGTTCCATAATGATTTATGCCAGATTGGCAGAGCAGGTTTCCACCTTATACAAGGCGCTTTGTTCCGAAAAGTATCTTCCAAGGTAAAAATATATCACCGAATCTATTGTTAAGCTATTTGCTCTACTCCTAACAACTTTAAATCTTCCTCTTGGATAACAGCAGAACGGCAGCATAACTTTAAGCTTGGAATATTTTTGTTTAATTTTTTTTATTGCAACAACCATTAGAGAACATCAGCACCTGCATAATTTTAGTATGTACATTATTTGGCCAGCTAATCAGTGTAAATATGAAAATATCTTCACAGGGTATTCATAGCGCAGATGTGTAGCTTTTATATATACATACATATATATGTACGACTGTATTTTTATGAATATGTATACTACATGGCTTACCATTGCATTGCCCGGCGGCCACAAATTGTGTGCGTATTAACATTTCATTTATTTAAACGTTTTGCACCATTTGCAGACTTTCAACAACACTGACAACATACATACATACATACGTACATACATATATACAACACTAGGCGCGCACACCTTTTCAACACTAAAATGAATTTTATTATTTATTTATTTTCCTACGCTGAGCAGGCGCTTTTCTGTTGTACTCACACAAACAAACATACATACATACATACATATGCTGCTTGCAACAAGTTTGCTTGCATGCCCCAAGGCGTTGAGATTTGTTGCGCACCAGCCGCAGTTGAATGCAACGACGGCTGTATGGTGGCGGTCGATCATCTTCGTATGGCATATCCTGTTGCGCATGCGCCNTTGAGATTTGTTGCGCACCAGCCGCAGTTGAATGCAACGACGGCTGTATGGTGGCGGTCGATCATCTTCGTATGGCATATCCTGTTGCGCATGCGCCAAAGCACATGTGTATCTCTGTATGCTCAGCCATTGCACATATGCATATAAGTATGTAACCATGTTAAATATTTGCTTGCCACAGACGGTCAGTCTAACTGTGCGAGAATGAGGCGGCATCCTACATATGTTTGCATGTAAATTGTTTGCCGTTCTTCTTGTTGTTGTTGTTGTTGCTGTGTTGCATGTTTCTTGCTACATGTAATATTAATTTCAATGATGATATCGATGTCGCCTGCGAGCACGTGCTGTGAATTTTATTAGGATATTTTAATTATGGTCACTGTGAGGTACTCAATGATAGCCTAGCTGGGGTGCAGACCAAGTGTGGACAGTCAACAAGATAATAACAGATATATATGTACATACAATATGTTCGAATGTTTTTTTTTTTTGTGTATAAATAGCTACGGTCCCCATTAAAATAAGACCTTATTAATGTGCAAAATTTTGGATTTGATTGGAGTAAAGCTCTATTCTGGTTTGTATGTCAGCCTGTAGGAAAGCTATCATAACTTAACCGATAAAATTGGATTTCGATTTTCTGCAACTTATTTAATAAATATTTTATGATTTTTATTGTATTTTCCCAAATACCGAAAATAATTGGTAATGCTTCATTTTTATTTTTTCGATGAAAAATAAACGTTCATTTATGTATGATTTTTTTTTTACGTTCAAAACAGGGACCGAACATAACAGTTATTGATGAAAATTGTCATGGAAAAATTCACTATGAAGGAAATGTTCTACAACTAAGTTATACATACCAATCGGTTTCTTTTTTCTCCGAGACTCAAATTTGAAAATAAATTTTTATTTGCAATTTTTAGGGAAAATTAAAAAAATAACAATTATTTTGGATTTTTATATTATAAATCCAAAATAACAATTATTTTTAATTTTTATATTTTATGTTTTAGATAACAGTTATTGAAGACTTTTATTTATAAAAGTCATTAATAAAAATCAGTCAGTGACTTTTACTTTCAAAAGTCACCGACTTTTATTTTTTAAATCATTCGTATATAAGATTTTTCGCAGTTAAGAAGGTGTTGGGAAACAAACGTTTACTTCGACTTATACAAATGACTTTTATAAGTATGATTTAAAAATTAAATTTTTATTTATGACTTTTATAATTGGAAGTCTTCGATAACTGTTATCTAAGACATTTAATTTAAAAATCAAAAATAACTTTTACTTGCACTATTTAAATAAAAATCAAAAATAATTGTTATTTTGGAAGTCAGAAATAGCGGTTGTTTAAGGAGTATTTAAATAAAAACTAAACAACAATTGTTAAAGAGCGATTTTTTTAATAAAAAGTTGTAACTGTTACGGATGATGACTAGAAAAAAAGTTGCTTGGAAACTTAGAGTTACGTCTTTAACGATTTCGTCAAATATATTGAAAATGGTATCGATAAATATTTCGATAAAGATATCGCAAAATATTTTGACAATTATTTCGATAAATATGGACAAAATAATAGGGGCACAATTGTGTACGATATCATATGCATATAATATGTTTAATCGATTATACATTGAAATGAATAATAAAATAACGATGAAAAAGTAGCATCGAAAATATTATCGATTAATTGATTAATTAAAGATATTGTTATTCGTTTAATTTTTCTCCTTAGATCTTAAGTCTTTGATGTTGTTTTATTTACAGTATATCCCTAATTCTGTTTGTTTCCTTTCATTAACGCATTCATTTTTATAGCCATCACTGGCAATACTTGCACAACTCTCCTTAATATGCAGCATTTCATAACTTTTCATCAGCCGAATGCAGGCCTTAATTTGATTCCACCATCAATTTTTTTTTTCAGATTCCCATTTCGCAATTTTTTCTCAATTAATGCAATGGCGCATAAATTTCCACACTCAGTTGATGCAGCGCTCATTAATTTGCCGCAAGTGAACTCCACAAAGCAATAGTGGTAGCTAGAGCATCCGGCAAATGCGTGGGCGGCATCTCGTCGCATTGGCAGTTAATGAACAAAAGACTTAAGCAACGAACTTGATTAAGCAATGCTTGAAAACTCTAAATGTAGGGAGGGTTTTTTCCATTTGATTAATGCTACATATTTGTGTATATGCGTGAAAAATAAAATAAAGCGCTGATGACTCACGCAACGTCTGCTTATTCTACGCTACTCCGCACCACTGTCCCACCTCTCTAAATTGACACCATGCCAGCGCGTTTATAGCGATTGAAATTAATGTGCGTGCGTTAATAGTCAATTAGGTAGCAAGGCATAGAAATAAAATTAGTAGAAAAGGAAAAGTAAGGGACAAAAGGCACAAACAAGGTTCAAACCAAAATCATAACACATTAGCGCACGGCATGATGGCGCGTGTCGCCAAGACAAAAGTCTGTCTGTTCACCGCGGCATGTGGCTAAATGTTTTCTTAGGTGCTTTTACCACAATTTTCCAGCTACTTAAACGCACGTCACGCTTTCGCGCGCGTCCAAATGAGTGCTTTGAAAATCACTAAGTATTAATGAATTTTCATATTGAAGACAAGAATAAATGATTTTATGCATTTTAGGCTCGCTAAACGCGCGCCGTGCGGAAGAACGGAAATGTTTTGTCTCGTCACGTATGAGACAGTTTGTTGTTAATTCTTTTATTGGGGTTTTCTGTGCTCATCAGCACAAGCGGTTGTTGCGTGCTGCTGTTCGTGAGACCAGCATTGCATGCACAAGCGCAGTTGCTTTGTTCTTTGCCGCGCGTGTTTCTTTGCATAGGCAATTATTTAAATACTCGGTAATATGAAAATGCAGAAGACAATATTTAATTAAAATTAATTTAAAACGCGTAGCAAAATTGGAGCTGATTAGAAGAACCAAGTATTCATATATTTTTCTTAAAGTTTTTCGTTAGCTTTTTGTAAATAAAATATTGGAAAATTCGAAGAAATAATTTAATTTAAGCGGGCCATATTAAAACAGAGCAAAGATTAAAGATTTGGTAATAAATTAAAACTACTAAAACTAAATTTCAATTTTAATACCATAACCATATCCATAACCATAACCCTTACCATAACCATAACCATATCGATATCCATAACAATAAACATAACCTTTACCATATTCATAACCATAACCATAACCATAACTGCAATCATAACAATAACCATAACCATATCTATAACCATAATCACAACCCTATAGCCATAACCATAACCATAATCGTAGTCATACCTGTAGTAATAACCATAAACCTAACCACTACCATTACAATTACAATTACCATTACGACTATAATTACTACATATTACCATTACCATTAGCACTAACACAATGACCATTACCCTTTTCATTACAATTACCATTAGTATTACCATTACCCTTACTATAACCCTAACCACTACAATTAATATTACTCTTACCATTATCATTACCACTATCATTACCATAACCGTTACCCTTACTAATAGCATTACCATCATCATAACCATAACCATTACAATTACCATTACCATTATCATTACCATTACCACTGCCATTACCATTACCCCAACCAATACCATTAGCATTACCATAACGATAAGCAATGTCATTAATGTTAATAATTGCTGAAGAATTTTCTTAAAACCCAAGCAAAAACATATCAATTCTTTCAAAACTTTATTGAAGATAAACGAAACTTAAATAATTGCCCCAATTACGGCATCTCTGTGCCAGCGGCATAACCAAATAATGCCTTTAAACATTTTTATGTTAATTTGAAATGGTTATCAAGGTTAGTTGGTATACATACATACATTGGCACCAGCGAGTCCAACTCATATTGCACCAATTCCCATCCAGCAATGCAAGCGGGAACACCAATGCTACGCGCTCACCCTCCTACGCACCAGGTGGCAAGCATAGGGCAAGTGCTCGAGCTCAGCTGACTGACTTATTTGACAGGCTGCATTTAATTTAGCGCCACAATTATGATTAAATTCCAATATCGAATCGAGGAAATTGATTTTTTTTTCAATGTTTATGCACTTACACATACACCAACGTACATACTGATGCATATGTAAATGCAAATAGTGTTTCGCTTGCAACTAAATTCTGCATGCATACTTCACATAGTATGTATGTATATCTGTATAACAAAACTATTGCCACATTGTGCACACAACAAACTTTACATATTAACTATATGAACCACCTTTTTTTACCTTCGTCATTCGCTGACCGCTCGCTAAGTTCAATGCGCATTCGTGGCGTTTGTCGATGGTGTACCCTGCGGCTCCAGCTGTTTTGTGCGTTCGCTGGCACATTTGTTTTCTCAGCCGCGCTTGGCCGCCAAAGTGTGACTGCGCGCGCACCACCGCCGCCGCCTGTATTTTTAGTGGTCAACGCGCAAAGCGGCGCGCGCAACACACAGAAAATTGACGCTGTTGTTTTACCACTCAATTGTAGAATCAACAAATGAGTACATTTAGCAGTGATTTTGGTTTGAGGTAGGTTGTTTTGTTGTTGTTCTTGTGGTTGGCGCTGTTGTAGGCTATATGCAATATGCACTATTGCAAAAAGGGTACAAAAGATTGAATGAAAATTCAAACAAATTGGAAAGGTTAATATGTGCATACATACATACATATATACGTTTGCAGCCAATTAAAGTCGCAAGCTATACGATTTGATATTTGATGACGGTGGCGTTTTTAACTGTACAGCACTTTGAAGTTATTTGTGTCGAATTTTCAAAATTTTTGCAAAAATTAATGATACTGAATCATCATGCATAGCAAACGAAGGATTTAAGGTACAAACTTGTGCTTCAACGGTTCTTTCAGTTAATAGAAAATATTTCATGCAGTTTAAAAGCGAGCATAGGCACCCACCTTTATTTTTCTCTTTTAAAGGATAATGAAATTGGATGAAAATACAGCGCCAGGCACAGTTAATGACGCGATGTTTCAGTATCTACGCGCAGATCTCCCCAGTGATCCAAGGGAATTACACAGATTTTCCAATAAAACGATCTAGCGCCGACATTAATATTAACCAAACCCAAGTACGAAGTATTTGAGTGAGCTGAGTGATTTGAGTGTAAGAGGCCATTAACTCCACAACCCACATTTCACAAGATGCTGGGTCTTCCCTTTTGTTGAAATAGAAGGAGAGATATTCTTCAAACTTTTTTATACTTTCGAATTGAGTTTAGTTGTGTAGCTTCTGCCAGCGGTTTGAAGCTTGGGAACTTCTCCGACCTCGGAATCCCGAATCAGTATAAAATTGTTTGACGTAGCCTAGTTTGAAGATTATATGAGTAATGCTCATAATATATTTTTCTACGTAGTCCACTAGCAAGTCAATGCACTTAATCCATATTTTTTCCAAACCCAGAATTCCCTTAGAAATAAAATATTTATCTTAACCTTCAAAAAATACCTCAACACGTGGCTGTGGCCTTCAAATTTTGTGCCTCGGAGATGTTCTTTGAGTCGAAAAAGGGGTAGAAGTCACTGGAAGCTAGATTTGGTGAATAGGGTGGGTGTTCGAACAGTTCGAGTCCAATTTCTCGAACGGTAGCCATCAAAACCGTGGCTTTGTGAGCCGGCGCGTTGTCTTCGTTGGAAATAATTTCGGTACCTAAAGTGTAGAGACCTTTCTTATGAGTGATTCGTTCACATGGATACTTTGAACGCTGCCATGTGAGATCCCTATGACTTCAGCTATATGCCTGATTATCACTCTTTGATCTGCCGACACAACTAATAATAATATAATAGTTTTGCGCTTACACGATTTGTTAGCGTTAGGGAGGGTCCTACAGTTTTACGCTGACTCCAAACGGCGCACTGTTGTCTGAAAAACAAATCTATTTGGCCATTGCATTTTTATGAGAAACTGTTTTTCAGGTCTTGCGTCACGGAAGCGCGCATCACAGCGGTCGCCCAACACATCTACTTCGACCTTTTGGATGGATGGACGTCCTTCGCGATTTTAATCCTCAGTGGAAATGTAGAATATGGATAAGCAGAGTGCCTTAATGTTTCCGCCAAGTCGCTGTGTGTCGCTGATTTTGGTATACTTTTTTAAGCAGAGTTATTTTATGACTGATCTAATTTCGTTTTTCTTAATTTTTATGTTAACTCTGCGACTGTTCGTATTCAAATGAATGTAGCTCATATTGAGGCGGTCATCTCTAAGGCTACGGAATCGATGATGGTGTGTAAACGTCTAGCGGGCAAATCCCGCACTCCGAGGATGCTAAGTTTTATGTGCATCATATTAGTGCGACAAATAGCAGTAAATATTTGGCGCGGTGGCTTGTGTTTCCAGGACCTCTCTGGAACGGTGTGACAGACCGTCAACAAGATTCTATGGCACCCCTGGAGGTAATTCTGGAAATCGAGCCCCTACCTCATCAGTACAACAGGCTGCAAAACAAACTCTCCTTAATTTTGCGAGAGTTGGTGTATGCAAAGGCAAGGTGTTATCATCCAGAAATAGGGACAAGCTCGGTTCACAGCTTCCCCTGCCTCTGTTCCCAGGGACGATATTAACAGAGTGGTGTTTATAAAAGAAACTTAAGGACTTACACTTTTAGCAAAGTGACCTGGAGTACCTCTATTCCGGAGATTCGCATATAGGCGAGCAGACTAGAGTGCTTACTAACGACTGAGGGGATTATAGCAGGCGTGTATTGCCCCAGACTGTAGTAGCTCTCGGTGCTCCTGGGAACCTTTCCTAGCATCTTTCAAACGGAGGTATATGCCATCAGTCTCTGTGCTGAGAATAACATTCTAATCAAAGCCAGAAGATACTCATTGCGAGCGAGAATCAGACCGCCCTTAAGGCTCTCTCATCATTCGAGATCAAGTCCTCTTTGATTTTGGAGTGTGTGGAGAGGCTTAATGCTCTGGCTGAGGCTAACGATATTCAACTGATTTGGGTACCAGGGTACAGAGGGGTCGATGGAAATGAGGTAGGTGATCAGTTTGCCAAAGCGGCCACAGCCTCGAATATATTAGGATCTGAGCACTTCCCTGCAGTGGGGCCTAACACCGTAAAGGAAAATACCAAACTGAGAGAACTGAACTGGCGTGAAAACACGGGTCTACGTCAGGAAAAAAACGTATTAAGAGGGTATAATCTGAAGATATATAGGTTACTCATGGATCTCCCCAAAGATAAACCAAAAAATAATAATAATAATTATCGAAAACGGTTCACGTGGTCCAAAGATATCCGGTGACATACATAATAGAAAAATATTCCAATGAATTTGATAGCTTTCCTCCTTATTTGAAGTCTGTTAAAAAGTAATGGCGTAAAGGCGATTTGGTTTCTACAAAAAATGTTGACTTCTCTTCTTAGTGTTTGTGCGTAGATTTTTCGGTAGAAAGGAAATCGGTATAAAAAATATAATTATTTTTTAAGTTAATTTAGTTTTTTGATACATGCGTATTAAATTTATTTATTTTTTATTTTTTCTTATTTAATTTAATTTCAAGATTTCATTGTTTTGTTGTTTTTCTTCTTCTTTTCATAATTTTTTTTTTTTTAATTAAATTTTCTTTTAATTTTAGATTTTACTTTTTTTTAAATAATCATTTTTTTAATTTAATAAGTTATTTTGTTTATTTTTTCTTTTAATTTTTTTTTACATTTAATTTTTAGGAACATTTTGAAATTTTATTTGTGTTTTAATTTAGTATTCTATTATTTCTAATATTTTATTATTTGAAAAAGAAACATATCTTTTTAAATATCGTTAAATTTTGAAAAACTTATTTTATTATTTTTTATGTAAAGTTTCTTTTTTCTTTTTTTAGTTTAACTTTTTAATTTTTTTTATATATTTTTTAAATTGCTTTAAAAGAAAAATATACAGATGTAAGTATATATTTTTTAATTTCAGTAAATTTTTAGAAAGCCAATCTTTTAATTAGTTTTTTGAAAGACAGAAAAGAGCATCCATCCTGTTGCCACATTTGACAATTTTCTTACGAAAGACTTTGGTCCTTCAAAAAACTATGGTGAGTTCAAATGCAGTCGCCAGAATTGCGCTGCAAACCTTAACAAAGCCATTTGCTTTCTCCAGAGTCACAATTAATTCAAATCGCCATTATCCATCAAAGCGCTTTCAATTTTCAAACGCATTCCCCTTACTTTGTTGCGACGCGCGGCAAAACATCAAAGGCGCTCATCCATTGCCGCACCATCTTTCAGCCATTTCATTTGCCTATTACAAAATTTAATAGATTAGTTTCACATGGTCATAGCCTGCAAAGAGCAAACCGGAGAGGGCGTCCACCAGCGCTACGGCGGCTCTATAATGTAGCAGCAAGGGCTACATTGAACATAGCAGCGTGGTGGTGGTGGCGGTGGCGGTGGCGGCAGCAGTGAGCTTCAATTTCCATATCGCACTCAAACGAAAGGGAAATGCACCTTCATTTAACAACTCGCTGTAGAGTGGCGAGGGCTGCCAACACACTGCCTTGCTGCCATGTACACAGCGGTGTAACATCAAATCGAATCGGATGCGCAGCCGCGGAAGTTATGAAAAATTAATAATAATGTCGAATCGATTGATTTTGCAAAATCAAAAGCGGCACACGGCGAGCGATGGGAGATACCCGTGGCTGGTTGCCGGCTGTTCAACGATCGTCGACATAGATAGTGGCGCGATTAGACGCTGAATGCAATGGTGTTGGTGTTGGTGTTGGTGGTGGTGCTCGCGGTTGAGGGTTTTTGTGGCGCGCGCGCGTACACGCAGCCGCGGGCTATTTTTTGGCTGATAACTTTTTTTCTATCCTTTTTATTGCTTTTCATTTAGAATATCTTACATTTTTATTTAAAACAACTCTTACTTCATTGCTTCATTTTTATGCGATGCACTCGCCCACACGCAACAAAACTACATATATATGTATGCCGTCCCTTCGGCTGTGTGTGTGACATTGTGGTCCATGGTTCCACGCGGCTGTGGCGCAAAAATTTATTGGCAAATGAAAAATAGCGCCAATTGCCCGCAAGGCGATGCTGCAATATAAACTGCTGTAGTATATCGATTTTCTTTATTTGATTGTCGCTGTTGCTATTGTGAACGGTTGACTGGCCGCTGCAGCCAGTTGTTTGGCTTTTTTATTTTTTCATTTGTCTATTTTGATTTTTTTTTTACTCTTTTATGCTAAGCAACGAGCTATTTTATGCGCAATTAAAGCAGTAACAATATGGTCAACCAGCTGGTCATAAAGAAGTGGAGTTCGAGCGTTCAATTATACAGGGTGGTCCAAATCGTGGTGACTTTTTGAAGCACCTTGTAAGAGCCACGATTATAATGTTTACCGACTTTCCGCCGACTCAGAATACTTCACAGCAACAATATATCGCCTTCAGAGTACAGGAGAGACTCTTCTGCTCTGCCATGCCGGTAGTTTCCCTGTTACCCCAAAAACCTCATAACTTCGTTTAGTTACCCCTTTTAAATCAGTAATTTTAGTAAAATGTAAATTCTGGTACAAATACCTACACATTTGAGGAAAAAGTCAATTTGACTGATTCCATACTTTAGTTGAAATCCCTTGCATTGTAAAAAGCCTTCCTTTCTTAAACATTTAATTAAAGAAATCCACCTCGATAAAGATTTCATGTTAGTCTACCACCGCGAGCAGAAAGACTCTCAGTAAAATCCCACATTCATTTGATGAATCTTAGTTTCACAGGCCATCCTTTGGCCCCAAGTAGAAAATGTTTGCATTTCCATTTACAGATTCTCTAGAATTTTCCCTGATATAGATACATAGATATGGGGTCCTTTAATAAGATCCTCCCTGAGGAAATCCTAAATTATCTATTCAAACTGGGCAGACCTGTCGCAGCAGAGTTAGGAACTTGTTCCTGTGAAGAGTGAAGGGAGAGGAATCCCACAAGGGGAAGTCCTTCTGTCTTCCTACATTTGGGTGTTTGTCACCAACATCCCGATGGAGGCTTTGGAAAAGAGGAAAGCTTCCTATACGGGTGCCTTCCGCTTTTGCAGGGCTACCTGTAGTTGGCTCATTAACTGCCCTGCGAATTATGTACTAGGCGCGAATTCTGGTAAAACGGAGCTCGTATAATAATGCAAAATATTGCGCCCGCGCTGCTTACAATAGGAGGAGAGCTGTCCCTGTCCGCACCGTGGCTAGACTATACATAGGCGTTGGCTTAAGGTTTACTTCAAACTACTGGCAATCCGGATATATAAAAACCTGTATCCCGACCATAACTCACAAGGGAAGATTGCCCAAAGTCCAGCGAGCTGGATGCAAACTTTGGAATGCAAGGAGGCTAAATCCGTCGGACCACAGCTAGATTGGAGGCAGTGAAAGAAGTTATTAAAACTATCAATACGGGTAGGAGTCTTAACTGGACATGGTTCGATTGAAAACCATGTGATAAGTCTTAACATCACCTCGAGCACAGATGAGAACTGTCACAGCTACATGAGGAGGTTAGCAAAACGTTTAAAAAGTTTAAACAACGTGGAGCTCACTTGTTTTTCATTCCTGATGATGAAGCGATATGTGCACCCAACGCCTTTCTACCATATAATACNTTTCATTCCTGATGATGAAGCGATATGTGCACCCAACGCCTTTCTACCATCAACAAATAAGTATTACCGTTAGATCTTCCTTTCTTGATTCCATTTCTATTTGACCTCCTTCCAAATACACAACAACAATTTTAATTTACTGCTACTAGTCCAATCTAAGTAACTAAGCCTCCACAAATGGCTTAGAATATCGCTCGGGACAATCCAAAATATATCTCGGATTCCAGTCGTGGTATTCAAAATGACGAACTTGTTTGGCAGATAGCCAAATTGGGGTCAATCATAGGTCCATGCTTATCCCATGGATAACAATGAAGTGCTGCTTGAAAAATGCGAATACTTATATAAGGCAACAGCAAAAATTGCAAAGAAAGAAGACATTTAAAAGGAGGTATGGTCACTTAAGGCATCATCGACAACCCAATTTGTGTCTCAATTCTAGGGGAAGAGGATAATATCGATCACTTTCTCTGTTGTCATCTGGCTTTTGCTAAACTAAAGGGTTTTTGAATCGGGGCGTATTAAAGTAAAAATGTATGTAGTAGCAGTAGTAAGGATCCAAAAGGGCCCTAATTTCCAAGGCAATGAGCATTTGACTCTTGAGGAGCCTAAGGTCGTTGAGGCAAACAAATTGTAATATCCAGGCGTCATCCTTCATACAAAGCTTCTTTAGAACTATGACGACAAAAAATCCTGAACTTGCAGTTCGTGAATGCTGAGATAAATATCCAGCAGTAATCTATGGTGGGATCGCTTAGACCTAGAGACATACCCTACAAGGCCGTTGTATGCGTGGTTGTCCGATGACAGCAATCGAAGGAAATCTCCAACTTCCATCATTGCATATAACCATAGAGTAGGCTGTCAAATAAAATCTTCTAAGCATAGCCATAGATGGTGTAGAAAAATGAAAGGTGATATCATCAATCCAGTCTCCCTGATATGATATGAGTAGGACTTTAAAATTTTACATAGAGCTGAGAAACAATGTAAACTGAGGTAAATCCACTGAGGCATACCTCAAAGCGAACAATTTGCGAACGGCTCAAAGGAGCAGCATATGTAATGTCTTCGATACAAGGATTAACACAGCAGTACCGATGGGTCAACATTCGATCATCTTTCAGCCATTATTTTTCGTAGGCCAACACACTATAAAAATGGCGTGAGGGCCAGGTACTTATGAAATTTGATCTGTCCTAACAAGAACAGATATGGTCCCAAAAAAGTCCTGTACCAGTTCCCCAACTAGTTCGAACTACTGCCAAAATGATCCCGAAGAGCAAAGATTTTTTACAATTTAGTACTGTAGTGCATACGCCTAAAACTTCGTACGGAATAGTTGTAGATTTTTTGCTGATTACAGAAGATGCTGATACAAATTTTCTCCTAGGTTAACGCAAATTTTATCATACCGAGAACAGAGATGTTTACACAACAAAAATTATCTCAAAAAGAAGTGAATAAAATAAAAGAACGTCACTCATTAGATAAGACATGACTAGGTCCGGCGAAGTGCCAGGTATTCTCACTGAACATTGCAGGAAAAAAGGTCTTCTCTGCAAACCAAAAATTTGGTCTACCGAATTCTGTAGCTCTTACGACCGGGCTGTAGAAGCGCCTAGTTATCGACTTCTGGAGTTCCACGTAGTCAACAGGAGACGCGGGAGATTTGTTAGGTCTATCCCCAAATATTATTTTAGATTTTCAAAAGGGATGAGAAGAATACACAGAGCTGGATAAATCTATGTACAACCTGCAAAGCCTGCGAAAAGAGAAAGCTCCCCAGCAAAGTCAGAAGATATTGTTGGCTCTTTAAATTAATTAAGCATTAAATTGCAGCACCCTTTAGACAACTCCATCGTCTTCTGTGGCAACGTGGTCATCTTCGGCTTTATCGCCAATTCCAAGCGCCATCTACAGCCATTAGCTTGGCTAGGTCTTATCTTACTTCTGGCTGTGCCTGACATTTTGGCAATTGCTGTCGTCACGCATTTATGTCGCGTCTTTTGTGAAAATAATTTCACACATTTCTTTTTCATTTTTCCACAACTTGTGCCAACTTTAATATTCAATTTGTAGCTCCTCTTATTCTCTCTATGATGCCTAGTATTTTGTTGTTATTTTTATTCCTTTGCGGAAATAATAAAATACGACCAAGCGTTTGTATGCAAAGTCTGTCTTCGTTTTGTCAGTTTGGCTTTATAGGCGTGGGACTTGTTGTTTCGTTAGTTCGCCGCTAATCACAGTCCAGTCTAGCTGTTGCTGTAGCCTTTTGTTTGGAAAGAAAGAAAGAAAATCTACAAGAATCGTAGAGTGATTTTGTTGCTTATTTAGATGCGTGTTAGATTGACGCGTCGTATACTAAGCTCAGCTCAGCTCAGCTCAACTCAATGTGGCACTGTGTGAGCACGNCTGTAGCCTTTTGTTTGGAAAGAAAGAAAGAAAATCTACAAGAATCGTAGAGTGATTTTGTTGCTTATTTGGATGCCAACAGCGTGACAAAAGTATGTATTGACGCGTCGTATACTAAGCTCAGCTCAGCTCAGCTCAACTCAATGTGGCACTGTGTGAGCACACGCATGCGCACCTTCTCCCTAAGAGTGCAAGCGCCAAGCGTGATGCTGTGAAATTAGCCGCAGGACGAACGATTAATGTCAATCATTATGTTAACGTTTGAGCGGCATGAACGAATTTATGACCCAATTGCTGGTGTTGTTCGATAGTTGGAGAATTTGTTTTAAACCCATGAAGGTAATAATACTGATGTCTTATATTGAATTTCCCCATTTGGTGTTCGATTGCATTTGATTGATTTGTACTACATATTGGGAAGGTGAATTTTAAAAGAAAATAAGAAAAGATAGTATCCAAATTGCAATTGTCAAAAATGCAAGAGATCTCCTCCCAAGTGATTAAGGTGGAAGGTTTGCGCTTCTTTTTTTGGCGGGTATGGTTCGGTCTACCGATACCCCAGTGAACGGCAATTGCGATTGGCCCATTTACCCATTGGGCAAGNGCAAGAGATCTCCTCCCAAGTGATTAAGGTGGAAGGTTTGCGCTTCTTTTATTGGCGGGTATGGTTCGGTCTACCGATAGACCCAGTGAACGGCAATTGCGATTGGCCCATTTACCCATTGGGCAAAGGGTGTTGCATTAGGCATCTTCACATATTTGACTTAGGTTGGGTATTTCGGATAGGCAGTTGAAGTAGGTTGGACTGGAATGGAATTGTGGATGGCCGTGAAAACCAAAAACAATTTTTTCAAGTGCACAGGCAGTATTGCTCATTGCATATAGGTGAGAATGGAATTGCTCCTCTGCACACTTACCGCACTCCTTTATGAATCTTGGCAGTTTGTCGAGGGAAAGTTAATGTAGCTCGTCCATTATCAATACATCCAACCCAAAAATCTATCATCTAAGTGCGGCGAAGGCTGGAAAGTGACAAAGAAAATGTTCTCTACTATCCTCATCTTCCAAAAAAAGACGTACGCAGTGGATCGTCGATGATGCCTATGGTGACCATATGCCATTCCTATGTATTACACGCTGTAATCAGTCCTATCAGGGATCGTCGATCATTCCTTCTGTGTCTGAGGAGTTTTTCTACCACCCGGAGGGGCCTTTTTAGGAAACACATGATAGTTTTGCAGGCGTCAAAACAACAGCAATGGCTCTCATGTAGTGCTAATAAAATTCTTGATTTATCCGATTGTTCCCGTCCTAAAATTGGCTCCGGCAAAATTGGGAACCGCAGCTCGCCAATTCATCGCCCAGTTCGTTGGCTAGAATACCATGGTGTCTGTAGATAGATAGATAATTGATGTAGGTATGCACTGCGACCAAGAGATCTATTGTGCCCTCAACTATTTACAAGTACCTCATCTAATCCTAGAGAGCCAAAAAACTTGAGGATATCCCCAGGGATCAGCGATTGTATTAATTGGCCAGTATTGGAGTCTTCTCGCGACCGCCTCGCATTCACGAAACAGGTGCACAGGAGTCACCTCGAAACGACATAGGTCGTTTGACCAGATCCCTAGCTTGTGCAGCTTGTGTAACCTCCCAGTAGGCGTTTTCTCATTACGGTAATTCCTACGTAGGTTAATCTCTACACACAGATAGATGGCATAGACCTCCACTTGGAAGATACACGGGTATGCCCCCATGGGTGCCGAGAGCTGTAGCCGTGGCCCGTAGACGCCTTCCGGTGTATTCGAGCCGTCTGTGTACCATTGCAACGAGCTCGATGGGATATGCCTGGTGTCTGTCACCTTCAGTATTGCAAAAACTTACGATTGAAAAGCCATTGCCATTGCACCCAGCAGTAAAGCATCTGAAATTACAGTCCGAATTCTACGTTCCCGACAGTCGGGTCTACGTAACCGGAACGACCCAAATTTTTTAGCAGATAGACGATTCGACATTCTGTACAATGAACGACGACGCACCCACCAGGATTATGGGTAACTGCAGTAGCTCGCCAGACATCACAATAGTCAGCGCTGGTCTGATAAACAGCATAACGTGGCGACCTATGCTGACTCTAGCATCAGACCATCTACCCATAGTCATCTCGATTGATAAACCAACCGACTTTGCCTCCGCCAAACACCGGACCTATATCAACTTTTCTAAAGCTGATTGGAAAGGTTACGCGGAGTTTAC
>NW_016158098.1:96605-129959 GCF_001687245.7 Rhagoletis zephyria | reverse complement strand
CCTGCCGGTATGAAGCGAGCTGCAGCAGCAGTGATAGCCCTGCGGAACTTACGTTCACCGAGATGGACGTCGGTTGGTGTGGGGAGCGCTGCGAAGGTGTTTTCGCATACCACCCCCGGACATAGACGAGACGGAGCTTCATCTGCCTCGGGAGACACGCACAACACTCGCACAACTTCGCTCCGGCTACTGCAGCAGGTTGAACTCCTACTTGAGTAGGTTGAATGAGGATGTGCCGAATGAGTGTCCGGCATGCGGAGAGACCCCACATGACTCGAAACATCTCTTCGCATGCCCGGAAAACCCGACAACCCTAACGGCCTTGTCCCTGTGGACAAACCCCACAGAAGCTGCACGCTTCCTAGCGTTGCCGTTAGTGTAACTTGACGACAACGACTGAGATACCAACCGATCTGGGCGGGGTTGTTGTTGTTGTAGCNCTGGGCGGGGTTGTTGTAGCCGCTACAACAACAACAACAACAACAACCCAAATTTTTATCTGGCCAAGGACTGTCAATCCAGCAACACTCTCCGAAAAACTCTTTGGGGAACTTGTTTACTGCTACAACAACAACAACCCAAATTTTTATCTGGCCAAGGACTGTCAATCCAGCAACACTCTCCGAAAAACTCTTTGGGGAACTTGTTTACTGCTACAACAACAACAACAGTCCGAATTCCACCCAACTCCAGTACGATTTTCAGTTTTTGAAAGCTTTCACCGAGCTTCCCAAGAGATTGTCTGGATCTCTACATTGCTCTACTGTATCAGTTTGTCATTAGGTCCCAAAAATAAAGGATATTGTTCTGAGAACCTTTTAACCAACCATCTGTGTCATCCAGAGCGCCGATTATCGTTCCACATTCCAAAAGAATTCAAAGGTGGCAAATCCAACAAATCATTAAGAGCCGATCCTGACGTTGCACTCATGGCGCTCGTAATTCCTATACATACGCTGCTTTCTAGCCTAATTAGCATGGAAACAGTTGTTATGTCCATGGTTCTACGCCACCATATGCAGTCTACAGCAGAGTACGTGACGATTGGTCTGACTAAAGCTATAAACATCCAAAATACCATAGCCGGACCCAGACCCTAGATATTCCTAAGGATTTTCCAACTTTGTCCGAAAACTTTTAGTGTTCCACTTACCTTCAGCTCGACGTAAGTTATCTATGTCAGTCATGTTGCTTCAGCATGTTTTGCTTCGCCCAATGCATCTCCTCCTTCCAGTCACACGCGACTGCACAAGCCTATAAAGATTTCGTGATATTTACCCTCGACATTGTAGCGCCATCGTATCGTATGTTCATTCAGAAGCCTTCTGCCGTGCGAGGAGGAGACTGCTTCCAAGTGTCAGAAGGCACCCTGCTGCTGTGCCCTTACGGGTGAACCTTCGCCCTCTGAGTTCTACCAGTCCAATGGGAATAAACAGGCGATGCATAATTTAGAACCGACTGGCTAATGGACTTGTACGTTGGTACCAGCATTTATTTTTACCCAAAGTGGTGCCGGCGAGCGGTATCTGGCCAAGGACTGTTACTCCTTGTTGCCACTTTGTAGGCAATTGCGGTTGTATGCGCAGAAGAGGATAAGCTGTCAAATGTAAGCTCTAAAATGTTTCGACCGTCGCCATTGGAATGCCATCGACATTGAATCAAAAGTTGGCTGCACCCCAACTTCATTGGAAGCGATTAGTTGAAAGGCCGTTAACACCAGGCGATTGTTGCTTTCAACTAAAAGTTGCCTGTAAAATCGCCTCACGCGAGCACTGTATGGCTGAGAGAGCTTCGAGAAGCAAAATTAAAACAGTAGCGGGAAAGGACACCAGCCCTTGGAAGCTGCTAGCCTTCGAGGTATGATCTCGAAATAGTTTATATCATGATGGAATTTAGGGTTTTATATCATTCTGTATCATGGGTTTAGATAAAAAAAAAATTTGAATCGTAATGAGATTTTTTTTTTTGTATTAAAATTTAAGGTTTTTCTTTGCTTTAAATGTATGTATTTATAAAACTAAGTTTTATTAATCTTTATATTTAAATATAATACATGCATTACATGACTACACCACAATTACACAATACACAATTTAGATGCTAATACTTCCTATTGACATTTGCTCGAGGCGATTTCAATTTGGCCACCAATACTTGGTTTGGAATGCAGAGCTTGCAACAATTCTTGAGGGCTTTCCAATTCTTTGGTCAATAAATCTTCACGCCAACCCGGTTGGCTACATACTTCGTACAACTGTTGCACATCTCTCACAGTCTCTTGCGCATCACCATCTCTATTGCCAGTTTCAATTATTTCGGCGATTTCCTTGTTTAATGCCTTCTCCAACAACTTTGGTTCATAGTCGGCAATGAGCTGCTTCACTTCAGCTTCTAATTCATACAAATGACGATCCTCTTCTCCGGGAAACAATTCACGCATTGCGCTTGCCAAATTGAAAAGGTATTCTCGATTCGGTCCACTTGGCCCCGCAGCTGCGAATATTTGTTGCGCTATTTCCGGTATTTTCCATACATTCCCCGCATATGATGTATTATCTGGTGTTGCTATATACATTGATATATCAAAGTGATTGTCCGGCTGTTCGGGATACTCATAAAATTGCAAAACACAGCGTTCATAACCGTTCTTTTCGCGATGATCTAAATGTGCTAAAACTTCATCGCGATGCTCTTCCGAAATACGATAAGCTATGCCATAGACGCGACTCTCCAAACTTACAGCTGGTAACAGTGTTACAACACGACCAGGTCTCGATTTGGTGCCACGATGATCAATGCTGTTCTGATAGAAAAGTCTCCGGTAACCGCGTATAAAACCACGTTTACGGTCGATAAAAGGAAAGTCGGGTTTCCATATGAGTGAACCATAACCAAAAATCCATACATCGTCCTTCGTGGGTTTGATGTAACGAGTCTGATTAGAGGATGTGTAAAGTGACTTGCACAAATTGTTGGTCGGATCCAACCATGGTGGCTGATCGGGCTCTAATATACGATTTTCAAAGTATTTTTCATAAATATGCTTCACAAGAACTTCAGTGCTGCTGCAAATATCGCCATTCAGTGGCAATTTCAGCCCTTTACAAAGCTCTAAAAATTTATCTTTGTTCCTAAGCATTTTTGCTCGCTACTGATTCCTAAATGGAGGAAATGTTAAGACATTAAATGGGTTTATGAATAAAATGGAATATTCAATTTTACCAAAAATTTTGATTTCGAATGACTTATCACTTTGGAAAATGAGTCTACCGTGAATTATGTTCGCCGACCTAAAGGTAATAAACTTATACTGGAACGATTTCGAATTTCAGCGATCATTGAGGTAGAGTCTCAAAAGTAGATAAATGAATGGACACACTTGATTTCCTTTATCTATGCAAATATCCTTCCTATTCTGAAAATCAGACCAAAGGTCTTCGTTATAGAAAAAGTGACTGCGTTAAACATAAATATTTACAAATTGTAAAATAAACGTCAAAACTGCCTGCGTTGCCAACAGCAGTAACACTCTTGAATGCTACCAGAGGCTTTTAATTTATAAATTTAAACACACGGCAAAGAACGTAAACATTTACGTTCTTTGGTCAAGCCGCTTGTGTTGTGTATTTCGCTTTTAAGCCGGAAACAGAATTATAAAGTACGGCGAATAACGGTTTATAGTCGTTAAAAGATATACGATGAATAGTACCATCGTGAACAGTAAATACTCTACGCATGTTGCTATTGATCGGTAGTTTACGTACGCTTGCTGAAACTGGTTTATGCTTACTCACAACAGAACGTTTAATAGAGAAGCTGCAGAGAACGTTTAATACAGAGAAGCAGCAACACGCTACTCGTTGGTATTTTGTAATAGATCAGAAATCGGCTAGAAGTTCACCACGTTAAATTTTTAACATCGATAGCTCTAGAAGTTCACCATTTTTTAACAGCGTGAGCGCAGAGCGGCACAAAATAACAGAATTTGAATAAATTAGCAATTGTGAAATGTTATTTTTGTGCACGTTTATATCTATCAATAAAAATGACTTTTTATAGTTATTTTAATGACCCTTTCATTGAATTAAATCGAAAACCTTTTTTAATGGTTACAAAAAATTTCTGAATAAATTTTGGGAAAACGTTATTTTCATAAAAATTCCAATTAACTAATATAAATTTGCGAAAATTTTGTAAACCATATTTTCGTCAACAATTAGTAAATTCTTCATTGAAAAAATTTTAAACACGCTAAAAGGCAAGCGCATAAAAATGTTTGTAAATACATATATGATGCATTTATATGTATGCACATATGCAAATAAACAAATGTTGCGTGCGGTTAAAATTTGTTCGTTACTTTTTTGTATAAAAATATGGTTAATGCTTTAATCAAAACCACATAAGTCAAACTTTATACAAAACTTTGAAAAATTCAACGAATTTTCGCCTAAATTTTGAACTTTTTAATCTGAATTTTTAAAATGATAGATCGGTAGAAAAGCAAGTGCAAGTTTTAAGCGGCTAAAAAATCGCGTCGATTTTTAATGATTTTTTATTGTGGACGGCTTGTACTTTTTACCATATACATAAATGCGAATTTCTTGTAGAATAAAATGTGCAACCGTTTGCAAACAAAATAAAAATAAAATAAACACTATATTTTATAAATTACACCTGTTATATGCATAAAACCGCAAAATACGTCGGAAAAATTTCATTAAAAATTAACGCGATTTTTTATCCGCTTAAATCTTTCACTTGTTTCACTATAATTACATACATAACCAATCTATCTACGTACCCAAAAGTAGAAAATTTACATGAACATTTGTTGAATTTTTCAACGTTCTGTATAAATTTTGAAAGTTTGACTTATGTGGTTTCGATTAAAGCATGAACCATATTTTTATAAAAAAATAACAAAAAAAAAATTTATTTGAAAAACATTGTAAATATTAAACAAAAAGAACCATGCAATCACTCTTGATGTGTGTATGTACGTTAGTGTGTCTAACAAATTATGGCTTGTTATCAAAATACCGATATTAATTAATAAACTTAATATTATATAGTACAAATGTGTTCGCAAAATTAATTTCATTAAAATTATTTCTGCAATCAAATTTTCTATTCATGCAAAAAGCCAAACGCATAAATATGTACGTATGTACACATTTATTTGTAAATATGTAGATATGTAATGTATGTATGTAACATATATATGTACATACAAATGTGCGATTGGTCGGCTTTCGTCTTCCCCTCGCCGCTCCCATCCACACACAAATTATTCAATTTCTGGGAATCGACACCAGATTGGCACGTGCGCGAAAATATTAACCCTCCGTTTGCCAAATATTTAGTTTTTCGCATAAGTTTGCATTTAATAAAGCAATACTCGTACATTTTGTATGGAGAATAATATTAATTAATTTAAAATTCTGCATGTAACCATGTTCTCGACGATATATGTAACTTTCATAAAGATTAACCATAAAAATTGTGCTTCATTAACAGTTGCAACCAGCTGAAACCAAAAAAACTATGTCCGCTAAATGGGTTAAAGACCAACTGGAATTGACATTTTTTACACGCATACATGCATACATTCATATACACATGTACAGTGGAGTAGCACTAGGTTGAACATTGCATTGCTTGTACTTTGATGTGTTTGAATCTTTTATGGTACTGAAGATTTGCTTAGGGATGAAAAATATTAAAAATCGTTCGTGCATATATGTAAATATATTTTTATAAACGCTTTGAAGTATAGAAATTTTTAATATTAAAAAATAAATAAAATATTTTTTTTTGTATATATATAAAATTTGTTCAAGGCACATTGACCCACCTGTCGATTTTTGCGACCCAAATGCCGACGGCAAATCACCAATGAGTTTGCATATTTGCATAGCTTTCACATATTTATTAGATAACAAATCTACGTTTTGGAGTTAAAGCATTCCCGGGCATATATTTTCGTAAATTAATTTTCATTAATTTAACCAAGAATTTTAATCTTTTTTTTTATTAAATCAATGCCGCGAAAAAGAAAATCCAAACCAAAGTACTTAACATTGATACAAATTAACAATATTGTATCTCCGCTCAGCTCTGTTAACTTGCCGCTCAGGTCTGTTAATTTGCCGCTCTCAATTTTCGATTCGAGTGGTGAGCTTCTAGAGCGATTTTGGTAGTGTTTGACAATTCACACGGCTATTCGTAATTGTTGCTTCTCTGTTTTAAACGTTCTCTGCTGCTTCTCTGTTTAAAACGTTCTCTGCCTGCTTCTCTGTTTTAAACGTTCTCTGGTTCGGTCAGCTTAATGAACTAGTTCTTTTAGTTGATGAACACATGTATGATATTTTAAACGCAGTTCAGTTATTTTTATTATCATATTATATTCGAAACAAAAACTTTGGTAATTCGAATTCACAGAATACGTTTACATACATAAAAAACGTGTGTTTAGGAACATAAATCATATAAAAATTATTCAGGCTTTTTTGCAGTAATGGTAATATCTATCATTATTTTTATTACACAAAAATAACATTTAATTTTACTCGTATGCACCATATGTTAGAACGTATCAGCTGGATACAGGGCTTTTATAGTTTTCGGATAAATAAAATACAAAATGAGAAATATTAGCACTGAGAAATTTAGTTCAATGAACTAGTTCTTTAGTTAAAGATTATCTTAAAATATCTTTCGGTTTTTTTTGGGAGCAAATTTGTACGAGAAAAAAGGGCTGTGTAGATGTATCGTATTAGTCATTTCCAAATGCGGTTGAATTAGCATTTGATTCTCCCCTAGCTATTTCAAATGCGACATTACCTCATGGTGCAAATATTATTTATTTAGGTTTCTTCTTTAAGTCGTCATTAAAAAATTAAAAAAACCTGGATGAAATTCCGAAACGTACTCATCGTGTTCCTCAGCGATTCCTGCTTCATAGCTCCTTAAATTATTGTTCCAAGGGGCAACCAAAGACTTTTTATCATCCCCGGTCTCGCCCATCAAGTACCAAATCCCCAGGCAGAATTCCTCATCAGACAGTATTATTGGTGCCCAAAATGGGTGATATTCAGTTACGATGGTCTCCGGTTTTCCAGTTGTTGGGTAAGTTGGGCAGCGTAGTTCAGCAATCGACGTTGAAACAATCTGTGATATTAATCCGTTAGCCTTAAAGTCAATGCCCCTGCTGCTAATATATTGAGGATATTTACTTCCGATCTTTTCAATACAATCAGCAACAAGTGCTATATCATCGCGAAGAAGATTTATGGAATAATTATCCGGCATTATATCGTTGGGGTTTTCCAACACGGGGGCTGGGTTAAGTTTTCTACCCCGAACGGAATGTGTTTTCGTTGTACTGAAGTCCCATCGTGCACCAGGTATTGGATTGTATTTGTAAAACTTTCGTCTTATAGGATTTTGATTTCGCGAATTACGGGACAACTGAGTGACCACGTAGCGGAGATTTGAAAATCGCACATAAATAGGGCTGCAACTTCCTTTAAGTAGACGGGGATGTTTAGGTAGAAACGACATTCCACCCTTTTTAAAAAACCCGATTCCTGATAAAATCTTTATCAACGGAGCGAAGCCTGCTCCCATACCTTCCAAGGCGTGACGGTAAGACTCAGGCACAAATATATCTTCGAATCCATGGTTGTCGAAATTTTTGGAATGTTGCCCCTCCATAGCTCCAGCCAGCTTCAGATCGAACTGGAGTAGTGAGATGCGGTATAGTGCATTGGTCAATTTATAAATCCGGTCACTGAAATCCTCAACTCCGGGGAATATGTCGAGTCGACTAAGATCTGCGGCTAGTATTCTTATATTTAACCCGATTGCACGCGTACTAACAGGAAGAATCCTAATACACTGATTCTGAGTAATCCATTTGTACTCCATAGTTTTATTTAAACTTAGAAACGATCCTCCTTTTGATTTATATTTTTTATTACGCCAGCATGGACAACTAGACCTCAAGCCATATTCAACAAGGTAGACATGGGGATGGAAGAACCGACTGACCTTTTAGCAGGAAAAACTCGACTCTTTCGAATCGAGTTCAGTCGTTTCAAGTCGACTCGAATCGACTTTTGTCGACTAATAGGGACCTTACATGATCGATTTCTTTCATCAAATGCGTTGCTACGTTTATGCGTTGGCCAGTTCATGAAATCAATTCATAAAATCACAAACAGCTGTTTACTAGGGTTATGAAATTTCTAGATTCAAAAGAATGTAGTGGCAAAGCCATTATTTAAAATACTGGAAAAGTTGCATGGTGTTGGGTTTATACAGAGTGTCCTAGGCAGCCGTCCATCCCCGCTAAAATATATAGAAATCTTTTTTAATGAAAAACGCAAAAAATTGGCCTTCAAATCGGGGATTCTCTATCTTTTGGTGGTATTACTGACTTCCGAATTCGACCTGAAGTGGGTTAAACTGACAGAAAGTTCGTTTTTTTTTTAAATTAGACATACATATTTTTACTACACATTCGGATTCCGAAAGTGGGCTAAACTGACCGGAATTCCTACACATGTTTTTGCCATTCCGCGAACAAAAATACATAACTTTTGTCGGAAGTTTTTTTCTGGAATGGACTTCCGGTTAGAATTATCCAATTCCAGTCTATTTAAACAATCTCCGGTTGGAGCCCCAGGTCTGTAATACGACCTCCGACTTGTTAGTTGATATTTTTTCGTTTTCCAAAAAAAAAACTTTTATTTAAGGCTCCATATAGAAATTATTTTCTGCGTCACAGGGATCCTTTTCACTGACATCCAAGTTAACTCTGTAATTTTGAATAAAAAACGCCACATTGGTAACCCATGTATTGCTGCAACTGATAAAATTCGCCCAACAACCGCAAAAATGTATGGAACGAATTCAATCCAGTTGATTTTTGACCAATCAGATTGAGAGGTTTTGTTTGCGGCACCGTTTCCATTGTGTGTATCGCTATGTTCTGTGCGTTTTGTCAGGCAAAAGCATCCCGGTGACTAGGGTTCGAAATTTCAAACTTTGGTATCGATACTGAGTACTCATTCTGGCATCGAGCTCATGGTATCGATACTCTAAAAGTATCAGGGAAAAAGTATCGATACTACTCAGTATCGGACTCATTAAAATAGGTTTTTTTGGGATACTAAAATTATTTTAATCTTCAATCGTATATCTAGTTATTTCCTGAAATTAAAACAATAGAAATTTAAAATATTTTATTTTTATTTCATTGCAGAACTTACTTTCAGGTTAGAAGTAATTTTAACGTCAAATGTACATACATATATATATATATATATTTTCACGAATTTCAAGTTTTATTAAGAAATTTTTGTAAAGCTTTAGTATGCATTTTTGTAGCCTATTAAATTTTAGTATAATAATGTGCAAGTTTGAATTAAAAGTCAACGGTAGTAGGCTACACGTAAATTTGAATAGGTTACAGAACTGCATTCCCAAAAAGTTTCTAAAAAATCTGCATTTTCGTGAACTTTGCGTAAAGTTTTATGGCCTTATTCATAAAAAATAAAAAAGGTTTATAAACTGAAAAATTTATGAAAATGTCATTTTATTAAGCTCTTTAAAATTACTTTATTTTTTATGAATAAGGCCACTAAACAATCACTTATTTGGTTTATGTTATGCAACAGAATACACGCAATTGCAGTTTATTTTAAGTGATAGACAAAAGAGTAATCCATATAAGCAAAGAAAGCAATCGAAGAAAAAATTTAAAAAGTGTGCGTTTTAAAAAGTATTCGATACTACGAGTACTTTGCAAAGTATCGACTAAAATCACCAAATAAGGTATCGAGTATTAAAGTACTAATTTTTATACCCTCAGTATCGATACTTACTCAATATCGATAGTATCGTTCGAACCCTACCGGTGACGCAGAAAAGATTTTCTATCTGGCCGGTCCTTAACCCGTGCCATGCCGCAACTGATAAAAATCGGCCAACTGTCAACTTTACACGCACGCATATGCAGCAAAACAAGAACACCAACAAAAATAGGTGCGTTCGTTTAAAATCTCCAGCAGAAACCAACCAACTGCCAAATTTCGGCGAAATGTCATCTGTTCTCTCACAAGAGATAAATATCCAAAATAGTACGCGAACAGAAAATTTGCAGAAACTTGCAAGTTAGACGAACAGCTGATATAATTTTTGTTTACATACAAAAGTGTAAAATTTAAAACGTACGAAAAGTCATCGCAAAGTGTTATACTGACACAGTTTATTGATTAAACAAATAACTACTTATTTCTTACAAGTTTAATTAGTCGCATTTTGTAATTTTTATCTTCCAAACCATCAAATTCAATTTTGTGATTTGCGTAAATGCCAACCAGCTGTTTTTGATCAGCTGTTTTCCTGTTGGCAAATTGCTGTTGGCAAAAATTTTTCCAGCAGAAACCAGCAGCTTCCCCTCAAAATGAAATGTCAGTTTGCTCTCTCAATTTCCCCTACTTTGCAAGTTTTTTGCGTACGCGAACGCAAAAACTTGTAAGTTTTGGTTAAACATGAACAATTAACAGCTACGCGAACGAACCTAATGTATGGAACGAACTCAATAATTCAGCTGATTTTTGATGAAACCGAATCAAAATAACGTTCCTATTTCGGTTTCATTCTTCTGATCTCGGTTTCGGTTGTGACATAAATTATGAAAACAAGTTTGACGAAAAAGATTATTTATTAAATAAATTTGTACCTTCCAAGGTTCGCTAATTTTTTTTTCTACATTAAACATTGTGGCTAATTTTAATTCAAACGATGAAAATACCTCTGAATCACTCACGCTGCAAATTGCCTATCAGCTTAAAAGCCAATTTTTCGTTCAATCATAGTTTTGTCAAGTGAGCTTTTGTTTGCAGAAAATTGTGTTGTTATTAAAATATAAAAAATAAAATAAAGTAAACAGAACCCTACGTGGTACAACTCATGTGTTAACAAATTCAACGCAATTTCTTGAACGTGTCAATGCAAAGTATCGCTTGTTTGGTTTTACTTGGACCTTACACGATCAAGAACTTCCTTCAAGTTCTAATATACTCACACTTTTTTAATAATACACTCGCACGTTTACTACTTCACCATCGACTTTCCAGCCAGCAGAGAACCGTAATATTTGCCGACAGTGCGTCTTGTACAATTTTCTGTATCCGGAAATGAACAGAAAACGACTACAACTTCCGTTCATTTATGTATCCAAGAACGCCCATAAACCCGGTATTTTATTTGTTAACGTTGAGCACTTGAAACCTTGTATATGTAGTTGGCAGTGACTAAGCGTGCCACTAGTTGTTAGCTTCCAGAAGGTGCCACGCTCGAATTCCGTCGGGCGGAAAAAACCATCTGTGAAGTGCAGAAGGAAAGCGTATTGAACGAAAAATTCAATCAGACAAATTTCAGAAAAACAGTTCAAAACGTCTCCATTTCGCAACAATTTTCGGTACTTGTCTGCCGCATACTTTAGCGGGAAAAGGGATCGTTAAAGTATAAGAAAATGGAATCGGCCAACGGAAAAATTCACATTTTTTCCTTTTTGGGTCGATTTTCGGATTTTTTTGTCTGGCTGATAGTCAAGTCAAACAGCTGATCACATTTAGTCTGTTCCCACCATGGTCTTTTCCATTACTATATTTATTCAGATTTTGTGTCAGATAGATGTGTGTACAGGAACCTGGCGAGAATTTTAGGCTGTCTCATTGACGACGGCATCTTCGTGATAAAACCATAACAAGATAAAACCATTGAGTATGACGTTTACCAGCAATGTTATTTAAAAATGAAAAACTGAGGCCCTTATTATGAGCTGCATTCGATTTTCGATCTTCGCTGGCTATCGAAGATCGAAGATCGAAAGTGAAATTCGTATTATGAGCTATGCAAGCGTGTCGAAATTTTCGTTGAGTATCGAATTTTCTGTCGAACAGAATTTTGCTTTCGATGGTGTAGCGAAGTGTTAGAAAATTGTGAAAAATTTATGATTTTGTGTATGTTTTCTTACATTTTGGCGGCTAGACACTAATTTTAAACAATTTTTATTAATTTCATGCAGTTCTAACATCGTGAATACTAAACACAAGCACGAAAGGCTGGTTTTACTTGTGAAAGAAAATCCCAATACTCTGTTGGCGCGATCTCTGAGAACAAAATCGTAGCGCTGTTGATAGTTTTAAAATATTTTAAATAGATTTGGCTCACAAACGCCTCTTTAGATGGTCGGAACTTTTTAATGAATCTGTAGACAAATTTCTTAAATATATTTTATATCAAAATATATTCGAAAGACTAATAAACTTAAACTCTCTTAAACATTTGCTACTCCTGGCCAGTTTACTAAGCTCTCATCCTCTGACGAATCGTTGAACCAGAACTCGTTGTACTCATTTTACCACGTTTTTATAAACTTGCTTTCTTTTTTACTTCATTTTAATTAGAACAAATTTACATAAATATGTATAAGCACACTATTTAGTTTGCTCGATTTGTAAACAAAGCTTCTCAGCGGTGAAAAATATACTATTGTGAACAACCTAAACGAGCGAAATTCACAATAGCGCTATTCTTCATCGAATGAGCGCCATAATACCAAATGAAAATTCGTTCGCTCAGCACTTTCGACCACAGTCGAAAATCGAATGCAACTCATAATAGGGGCCTCAAACTCACACACGCATTCTCATTTTCAATCTCAAACAACAATTGTGAACAATTTCATTTTTTAAATTTCAAATCTATATGATTTTAAAATGCTTGCGAACGTTGATTTTAATAGTTTTCTCGAAACCGATTAGAACTAGGGCTACAAAAGTTACGAAAATTTGGATACCCGTATGTATTCATTACTAATCCAATCAAACCCCGTTACTTTCGTATCGTTACCGTATTCGTTACTTTTTAAACAACCACCGTGTACCTCATACCGATTCTCGAATTTTTTGAATCATTTCACGGATCGAATCGGAACTAAAAACTAAAAAAAAAAATCGAGTCGAAAGCGCTCGATTCATCGATCTTCGATTCAAATTCAATGGATTAAAAAAAAAACGACAACTCTACTTNTCGAAAGCGCTCGATTCATCGATCTTCGAATCAAATTCAATGGATAAAAAAAAAAACGACAACTCTACTCCTAGTCAGGGGTTGTACCCGTTACTAAGTAACGAATACATTCGGATTGCTACAGCTCTAATTGGAACCGGCTCCTGTGCTTGAAACGGTTTCGGTTGCATTCTTTTTCAGGTCAAAATAACGGTTATGGTGTCAGTTTCGAAAAACAAAACGGTTTCATTCAAATAAAACCACTTCCCTTTCTCTTTAATGCGACCCCATCGAAACAGTGCGTTTCTTGGCCATAAAGTTAGTTGAGCTTGATGACAAAGATCGATAGACTGGGCAGGTCTTAGCATTGCCGATACAACAACAACAAAAGATGCGTACTATCACCCGGTAGTACCCAGATTCGATCCTTGGGTTCGAATCACGGTATGCGATATCGAACGAAACTCAAACTGAAAATTTATTTTAAGGCAGAATTCACACCAAATACGACAAAACATTTTTTTCCTCGGCCGACAAGAAACCATTTTTTTCCTATCCCATTTGTGTCGAGTTATGACTCATTTGGTATACCAAATTTGGTATATTCAAACCCAATTCGCCTTCTACAGGTCGTATGAATAAAAGCAAAGAAATTGCTTTGTCTTTAAATTTCAGAGCTTTTCCTCGATTTATTCAAATAAATGCAAGTAACGGTCTAAAGAAAAAGCAGTTCATAGGTTTTTATTCATACGGCCCAATGGCTAAACAACTGGTGATCTCAGCTGTAGGCATTTTTTTTTGGTAATCAGCTGATAGTGCTTTTACTTAGGAAACTGTACGATGGTTAAAATCGTTTTCCGTTGGAAGGAGACATAAAACCATAGGTCCCTCCAGTTGTATAATAACATCAAGAACTCGTCAAATATTGACTTTGTTTAATGACGCCAGTGCTGAGAAGTTTCTTCATAATAAAAAAATGCCTGCCCTTCATCATTAAATTAATTAAAAATTCAGTTTCTAATATTATTTTCAATATTTTTGTTTTCTCATTTATTCACTCGCTTTTAAATCAATACCATCTCTTTTTAGTGTATTAATTGCATTAAACTTTATCTTGTTTTTTACTTTATCTTTTAAATTTTTGTATTCTTTTTTTTTTTTGTTTTTAATTTAGTTTTTTTCTCTTTTCATGCTATAATACGCTGCCGTTCTATATATTTATGTATGTAATTTCTAACTCGTGAGATATTGATGTGTTTTTTACATTTATTTACTTAATTTTGTTTTTCTTCTGCTTCTTCAACTATTTATGTATTATATTTCATGTATAACATCAATATCATTATACACACACACGTACATATTATTATGAACGAGCTATAATCATACATATGTACATATGTATGTATGTAAGTATGTATGAACGTGACTTAAAAAGTATGTATGTATGTATGTTTGCATGCAACTATGCAGAACTAATCAACTAATGCACACAATCAGCAGCGATGATCATCAATGATCACCACCATTGTTTTAATCATCGTTATGTGCATCATTAGCAATGATCGGCTTAATGCAAAAAGAGAAAATTAATTACAAATTTAAAGTACACAAAGCATACATATAAATGTAAATATGCGTCTATTTTTATTTATGTATATTTATTTAATTAATTTAGTTTTTCTCATTACTATGTATATTTATTATTTATTTATAATTAAATGTATCGCTTATCCGTGTAGGTTTTTTCATGTTTCACTTATTTTGCATTTATTTTTTTTTGTTAATTACAATTGAAATTTTATTTATTTCTTTTTTATTTTTTCGATAGATTTTGCTTGCTTTTTTCTTCTCGCCTATCGCTATCGATTAATTATGTTTTTTGTTTTAATAATTATTTATAAGAATGTATATATAATTAGTTTTTTTTGTTAATTTTATTTGTTTTATTTTAAATATAATTTCTTTTCTTGCTTATCAGTTTGCTTAAATTTATGAAATTAGTACTAAATGGTATTTTACAGGATTTTTCTTTAGCTTTCTTTAGCTTTCTCGTAATTTTTTTTCTTGTATTATTTGTATATAATATATTTATATAATTTATTATTTAACTATACAAAAGAGTGTGTGAAGAAGAGCGTAGAAAGAGCGGTGTGTATGTTTTGCCTTATTTTTTTTTTTGAATTTTTATATTTTGTGTTAAATTTTTCGTAATTTAAATTCCTTTAACTAACTGCAATGCCATTTCAATATTACATTTTGTTAATATTTTTTTTTGAGTGATATCTTCTTGCGTCTGCGTTTTACAATTAATGCAACGTTCACCTAACCAACCGATTTTTTTGTAATTTTTTTATTTTTTTTAACGATTTTTTTAAGACATTTTATTTTACCTCGTTTCTTCACTTCAACATTCAATACTCGTTTCTTTGCTTTTTTCACCAACTTGTACGTGTTTTATGTTTTTGTTTGTTTTTTCTGTATGAATTTGTTTTGCATTGGCTTTGCATTTCTGTGGCGTGTTTTTCTTTTAAATTTATTTTGCTTTATTTATATTTTTTTTTTTATTTATTTGTTTAGTTTCTTATATAAAAATGTTTACTTTTTAAATATAAAATTCGTTAAGTGGTGGAGCGTTTTGTGTGTGTTGTTGGTATTTGTGAGTTTCGAAAAGATGAAATGATTACAAGCTTGTCTACCTTTTTGTTTTAACTTTTGCTTTTGTGTTCATAATAAAAAAAGTAAAGTTTATAGTTAAAAAATAGTACAATAGTTCAAGTGTAAAAAAGTTCAGTACAAAAAATTTTACATTGAATAACTAATGCCGAATGTTCACTTGGTACTGAAATGACAATAAATTTGTACCATTAAAAAAGGCATGTGAAACCAATTAAATAATTATTTTCATTAATGTAATAATTAATTAAATAAATTTTTGTAATTTAATGCTTAGTGGAAATCAGGGATGGGCGTAATCAGGAAAATGAATAATTGAATAAAAAAAAATAAGAATAAGCTTTCATTCATCATTCCAACAATTTTGAATGACGAATAAAATTTATTCTTCATTCAAGCACTTGCGAATGGTGAATAAATTTTTATTCATCATTCAACTAATTTCAAATAACGAAGAAATTTTTATTCTTCATTCAAGCACTTTCGAATGATGAATAAATTTTTATTCATTATTCTAATAAGTTCAAATAAAGTACATTTTTATTCTTCATTCAAGTAATTTAAAATAACGAATATTTTAAATTTCCAATGAAGAATAAATTTTCATTCATGATTCAAGTAATACTGAATAACGCACAATTTTTCATTTATTGTATAAGCATGAAAATAAGTATGTATGTACATATTTAATTATCTATATATGTACATATGTACATATACAATACGTGAAGGGATTTTTTGTCCAGGTCACCAAATCTGCACCGTTCATTCGATTTGAAAAAAATTGGGTTTAAATGAAAGGGCTCGGGCTGTAGAAGTGCTATAAGGTTTTACTTTTTCGAAAAGAGTTGCCACCTTTAAACAATTCAATTCCAAATATTTAAAAAAGTAAATTAATTAGTACAATATGGGTATCAATCTAAATCGATTTGAAGAGGTTGTATTTTTTATTACATACAAGGGGGTTGCCACCTGCTTTAAANCAATTTTTCATTTATTGTATAAGCATGAAAATAAGTATGTATGTACTTATTTAATTATCTATATATGTACATATGTACATATACAATACGTGAAGGGATTTTTTGTCCAGGTCACCAAATCTGCACCGTTCATTCGATTTGAAAAAAATGGGGTTTAAATGAAAGGGCTCGGGCTGTAGAAGTGCTATAAGGTTTTACTTTTTCGAAAAGAGTTGCCACCTTTAAACAATTCAATTCCAAATATTTAAAAAAGTAAATTAATTAGTACAATATGGGTATCAATCTAAATCGATTTGAAGAGGTTGTATTTTTTATTACATACAAGGGGGTTGCCACCTGCTTTAAATAATAAATTCAATTTCAGTTATGGAAATTATATAGGTGAAATATTCATACAGTATGGGCGTCGGGCGAGAGAGGTTTAAGGAGGTTTTAGTTTGGAAATATTTAAAGAAGGATTGCCACCTGTTGAAAATATTCAAAATCTGAAAATATTTTAAAAATTCTATAAAAATTTATTATGTTTGAAATGTAGTTAGTGATGGGGGAAATAGGGATTTTTCAGTATCAGTGAAAATAGTGATTGCGATTTTTAAATCACAGTGATTTTTATGGCTATTGTGATGGCTAGTTCTTTTAGTAACATACAAATGTGTAGTAGTTCTAATAAATGATGACAAATCAGTGTTGGTACATGTAGGGATAATTCCCTACCATAGGGAAAAAAGGGGAAAAGGTTCAATTATCCATTAAAAAATGGCCATATTTCACTTAGTTTTTTATTAATATTTGCACCCATCTTTACTCGTTGAGACACATTTTGAAATAAAAAACTGGAACGCAAATAACGCTACCAAGAAAATTAAACTGCGTACCTGAAAATGCCCATTTAAACACGTAGACACGTAGAAATCCTTCTAAATAACGCTTAGAGAAAAAGCATTTTGATTGATACANTAGAAATCCTTCTAAATAACGCTTAGAGATAAAGCATTTTGATTGATACCAATTTTTTAATAATGCATTTAACATAAAAGTAATTAATTTGAATATTTTCAAACAGGTGGCAATCCTCTTCAAACGCTTCAAAAATATTCTAAAGATTTCTTAACGCTCTTTAGTTTAACACACATATATAAATTCCACTTCAATTACGTGGCAACCCTCTTGAAAATATTTTTATACTAAAACGTTCTTAGGACTCTATCATCTGACACCCATATATAATTTCATTACACAATGTGCTTTAGTTCACCTTAAACCTGATACCTGCATGTAGATTAGAAATAAACCTGTTTGAAATTTATTTCGACTGATATCCATCTATTAATAATTTAATTTAATTTAATTTGAATTTAACATTTAAAACAGGTGGCAACCGCTTTTAAAACCCACAAAAATAGTCTGGATGCTCAAAGCTCTCAACTCACTTTTGCTTGATACCCATGTTTTAATATTTCACATACCTAAGTAACTACTGCATATTTTAATTACTTTCAATTTTTAGATTAGGTGGCAACCCTTCTTTAAATATTTCCAAACTAAAACCTCCTTAAACTCTCCCGCCCGACGACCATACTGTGATGAATATTTCACCTATATAATTTCCATAATTGAAATTGAATTTATTATTTTAAGCAGGTGGCAACCCCCTTGTATGTAATAAAAAAATACAACCTCTTCAAATCGATTTAGATTGATACCCATATTGTACTAATTAATTTAGTTTTTTAAATATTTGGAATTGAATTATTTAAAGGTGGCAACTTTTTTCGAAAAAGTAAAACCTTATAGCACTTCTACAGCCCGAGCCCTTTCATTTGACTCCCCATTCACGTATTGTATATGTACATATGTACATAAAAATTTATTCATCATTCGCAAGTGCATGAATGAAGAATAAAAATTTATTCGTTATTTGAAATTACTTGAATGATGAATAAAAATTTAATCATTCGCAAGTGCTTGAATGAAGAATAAAAATTTATTCGTCATTCAAAATTGTTAGAATGATGAATAAAAATGTATTTTTTATTTGAATAATAATTCATTCAAAAACGCCCATCCCTGGTGGAAATCCGGCATAGTAAAGTTTAGTATTGAAAAATTTAGTTAAATGTGAAAAATTTATTTCAACAAAAATTGAAAACGAGAAATTAAATGAAACAGAAAAAAGCCAAATCTTTATTTCAAATTATATTAGTTTTTTGTTTATTTTAATTTTTTTTTAATATTATTGATAACTAACAAAAAAAAACTTAAAACATTAAAAAAAAGTTTAAAAGAAGTATTTTAGATAAATTTATCTTTTTTTTTTTAATTTCAAATTGCAACACTTTATGTCTTCGAAAATAAGTTCCTCCGTTTCAAAAAATTATTAAAAAAATCGAAAATGAAAATACATGGATTAACGTGTAATATTTTTGTTTAGAAAATATAACTAAAATTAAACTGTTTTTAAGTTTTCTGTTTTAAAGCTGTGCACAGCCACACAAAAAAGAGGGTCGGGGTTCGGGGATCAGACATAGCAGAAATTAAAAATAATAAATGCAAAAAAGTAATAAAGAGGCATAAAACTTAAGCTCCATTTAGCTGACTTGATTAATAAAAAACTGCACTAAAATTATGCAACATTTCACAATCTTTTTCGCAAAAGCACTGCTTGATTTTCAATAAAATGAGGATAAAGTAAGCAGATACTTTAAAGGACAAGACTTATTTTGTATTAAAATGGTTGGTATAAATATAAACAGCCAGCATTATTCCCATGAGATGACAAAATTTGCCCAAATGACTACTGTCATAAATGCATCGCCTAAAAATATGCAGCAAAAAATATGGCCCCTATTATGAGTTGCATTCGATTTTCGACTGTGGTCGAAAGTGCTGAGCGAACGAATTTTCATTTGGTATTATGGCGCTTATTCGATGAAGAATAGCGCTATTGTGAATTTCGCCCGTTTAGGTTGTTCACAATAGTATATTTTTCACCGCTGAGAAGCTTTGTTTACAAATCGAGCAAACTAAATAGTGTGCTTATACATATTTATGTAAATTTGTTCTAATTAAAATGAAGTAAAAAAGAAAGCAAGTTTATAAAAACGTAGTAAAATGAGTACAACGAGTTCTGGTTCAACGATTCGTCGGAGGATGAGAGCTAAGTAAACTGGCCAGGCGTAGCAAATGTTTAAGAGAGTTTAAGTTTATTAGTCTTTCGAATATATTTTGATATAAAATATATTTAAGAAATTTGTCTACAGATTCATTAAAAAGTTCCGACCATCTAAAGAGGCGTTTGTGAGCCAAATCTATTTAAAATATTTTAAAACTATCAACAGCGCTACGATTTTGTTCTCAGAGATCGTGCCAACAGAGTATTGGGATTTTCTTTCACAAGTAAAACCAGCCTTTCGAGCTTGTGTTTAGTATTCACGATGTTAGAACTGCATGAAATTAATAAAAATTGTTTAAAATTAGTGTCTAGCCGCCAAAATGTAAGAAAACATATACAAAATCATACATTTTTCACAATTTTCTAACACTTCGCTACACCATCGAAAGCAAAATTCTGTTCGACAGAAAATTCGATACTCAACGAAAATTTCGACACGCTTGCATAGCTCATAATACGAATTTCACTTTCGATCTTCGATAGCCAGCGAAGATCGAAAATCGAATGCAGCTCATAATAAGGGCCTATATTTTAAACGCTAAAAATGTGCTGGTCCGTTATTTGATTCGCTCCGACTGCAGGTCTCCTCTGATATCGCTACAGAAAGTGGTACTTTGATTCCACTTCATTTAAGATTCAATGTGTCCGGTCCTCCTATTTACTCGCAGCCATGTTGATCTAGAGATCTTGCAGTCATTTGTAGCGCCTACATTGCATACATCTCTGCGATTGTATACTTGTGTCTCGTTTATAAGCACTTCAAAACCAAATCTGGCCATCTCATAAGCTGTCTCGTTCCCTTCTACATATATTCCTATGTCTAAAGAATGACATTGAGAGGACCAGCGATGTCAACGCACCAAAACAATTTTGACTAGAGGCCCCATTTTTTAATAATTTTTGTAGAAGTATATACATACCATCATCATGGTCGTCGCAACATTCTTCTCTAATCGGAAACCGTATTGGTATTTTTGTATTAAGTTTTTGCGGCATACTTTTAGGTGTTACCTCTGCAAATTTTGCTACCTCGGGGCTACTCATAAAACATTTTATTTGTTTTTATTATTAAAAATATTAAGGAATGCCAAACTGCCAATTCAATAAACTTAGAAAAAAAATTTATAAAAACTTGCAATTTGGGGAAAAAGTCAATTCAATATTTTCGCTGATTTATTAATATAATTTATGTATGTATATGCAAATTTATGTTCACAACTTATTTAATTAGCAGCCATAATGATATTACAAAACAATTAATAAAAAAAAGACAGTTTGATATTAGGCGCTTATAGTTTATGTTTAAAAAATTGCAACAATTTGATATAAAATATCCCTAATATTTAAGTCTGAATGCTTCATAGAACATAGTTTGATAAATCATGGTATAAATTTTAAGCAAAATAAAAAAACCGAAAAAGTTATATAAGAATATACATATATTTAGGTGTTATAACTTTCCAAATCGGTTTCATAGTGATACAATTTAGCGAAGTGAACATTAAATTATTTTTTTTTTCGATTATATCCTGAAAAAAAAAATTTGTTATTTTTTGCCTTTCTACTTTTAGCCCAAATTTCTATTATAAGTTTTATAAAAAAAAAATACTACAAATTGTCCACCAAGTAGCAATCGAAAGCTAGTTTAGCAGCATTTTTTTATCTTTGTTTTTACGCTAAATCGCACAGCCTTAATGTAGTTGGAAAACGCAAAACAAAAATTAAATTTAATATAGCAGTAAAAATATTTACTTGAAAACAAAAATTATTTTCCAAACAATTATCAAAAGTCAACTAGTTAACCGAAGCATAACTCTTGCCTCATCCTTTCAGCAGCTAAACAATCTGATGAATGTGCTTAGCAGCCGTATTCTTACACTAGTTAATGAATAGTGACACCATCTAAAGCCACTTATAAGGAACCTACACCAGTAGGATTCTGTAAATCCTTACCCAAAATTTTCATCTTCAAGATACTCTAAATGAATGAGAGTACCTAAAATTAGGCAACGTGAGCCANATTTTCATCTTCAAGATACTCTAAATGAATGAGAGTACCTAAAATTAGGCTATTATAGTACTTATGCCCAACCATCATTCATTGAGAGAAATTTGCATTGGGATACTGAAAATCGCTATGCCAAATTTTCATCCTCAAAAACCTCTAGCCAGAAAGCAGTGGCGCCTAACAGCATGCAACATCAAATTACTGGTATCTTATACTACCAGAATTCACTGCTTAGCTATTGCATCTCCTACTTCTTCGTATTGCATATTTTCAGGCATCACCGCTTTTCACCTAAAAAATTGTAGAAGTGAAGAATTAGCGTAGCAATTTTCAGAATCCCACAACTGATAAAAATTGCCGCTGCTGGGCAATACAAATCTCTCTGCTGAGCGCTTTTTTAATCAATTACTGCAACAAAAAAGGAGAGACAAGGAAACAAAAAGAGTTAGGTGACATAAATATAAATGCGAGAAGAGACAACTCGTTTTTCATTTTTAATTTAATATTATATAAAAGCTTTTTTTCTTGTTCTATATTGCATATTTTTAGCCACCTTACTGTAAAGTAATGAAACAAGTTTTTAAAAATTATCACTTTTTAGGCGCACCTATGTATCAGCCCATCTCAGCGCATCAACTAGTTTCGTAATCCGGCTGCAGCAAGGTATGCATGTAAGTTTTTCCGCGAAAGAAATGAGACACGGGTTATTATTTTTTCTCAAAATTTTTTCTCTTTTTCTTTAAATGTATATGTTTGTGTATGTATAAGATTTGTGTATATTTTTTTATTATTCTTTTGTTTTTCGCTTTACTTCTTTCATTGTGATATAATTTAAATTATACAATTATAAATTAACACAATTACGTAAATATTATTTAAAATAAAAAATAATCATCATAATCANTTCTTTAAATGTATATGTTTGTGTATGTATAAGATTTGTGTATATTTTTTATTATTCTTTTGTTTTTCGCTTTACTTCTTTCATAGTGATATAATTTAAATTATACAATTATAAATTAACACAATTACGTAAATATTATTTAAAATAAAAAATAATCATCATAATCAATCATAATATTATAAATTAATATTATAATTACAAACATTAATTAATTAATTAATAATAATAGTATTTAGGTAAGAAACTTTTGATTTGACTTAAACAAATGAAAAAAAAAAAAATAAAATAAAATAAAAGATAAAGGAAAAATCTGCAACTGAATAGTTTTAGCAGCGCAACAACGAAANTTAGGTAAGAAACTTTTGATTTGACTTAAACAAATGAAAAAAAAAAAAAAAAAAATAAAAGATAAAGGAAAAATCTGCAACTGAATAGTTTTAGCAGCGCAACAACGAATATCTCTTTGCTTTACTACTGCGCGCATGCGCGTCAAACTACTTATACTGACGTTTCACACATTTTTCTCTTCTTCGTTTTCTTTTCTTGCAGTTTCTTCAGCGTTCAAACATAATCATACATAATAGCTTGTTGCATACTCAGTTTGATTGTTGGTTTACTAGGGTGGGCGTTGGTGTGGTGTGCGTGTGTGCAGGTAGGAAGTTAGTAGAGGAAAATGGTGCTGTTAAATGTCGTAATGAGGCGATGCTTTGGCGTAGAATGGGTTTAGCTGGTGATGAAATAAGTGGTGGTCGTGGAGAAGAAGGGAGCAGCGTGTGGTTGTGGTGGTGGTAGTGCTGGAAATGTTATGAAAAGCGTTTAACACACGATTCGTATCTTAGCGGTCTACACTTTGCTGCACGCATAAGAAGCGGTTGCACCGAGAGGAAGCCATTCTAATTTAAGAGCTAAATGGTGGCTACGACTGAACTAGTTTCTCCCTAAGAAGCTGTCATGTAATGTCGAAACGATCTTTATATATTGATAAATAAGAAGCGGAAATTTAATGCAATTCCGTATGAATCGATGCTAGTGATTCGACAGTCGCCGAGTCGGCGAGTGACCATTTGCATCAAGTCATTCCAACAGCACCGGAACGACACAGATTTATGTCAAGCCAAGGGCTGTCACTCCAGCAGCCAAGAAGTGTACATGGAATGTTTTAATAATAAGTTGCGAACTTTTTAAGCGTGCAATTCATTAATTTCTGCGATTGAGGCTCTCTTACAATTGAATAAATTTTGCCTTTTTCTTCGCCACATTATTATGTGGCAAACGAATCGGACTTCTTTTCAGCCCAAAAAACTGTTGTCTCTTAAACAACAGTTCGCAAATATGCAAAGGCAATGATTCAATATGTAAAAACAACCACAAAATTATGATATTCATCGTAAATGTCTTCATTAAACACCTGGTAGATTACCCCTAAACAACATAAATTCGAATTATAATTATGAAAGCTTCAAGAAGTCGATACATTTTTCGAACAATGAATTATATATTTTTTTTTCAAAAGCAACGCAGCACAGATGCAATTACTTTACGGCCCGATTACCATGTTCTAGCGAGACTCCTCGCATCTACTTGGCCTAATCACGTTTAGCGTTAAAAGTCTATTTGTGTCAGATGGTCAGCTTATTTTTTTTTTTTTAATATTACTAACCTCACCTCACTTTAAAACCGAATTCTCATAACAAAAAATCTTTTTTACCGACTAGCAGGTCTCGTACATTATAAACTTCTAGTAGTTTCAGGAAATAATTACGTTTTTGAGCGATTTAGACTTGAAAATTGGAAATTTCACGATAAATTTCATTTTCTATAGCATCTTCTAGACACACTCTAGACATTTAACGCCTTTCGAAGAGGCGCCATGAGCAGCGCTTAGTAGTAACAATATTTTTTCAGTAGAAAATATGTTCTTTTTGGTTGTTTGTGTTTCCGACAGGGTAGGTTTGTCTCCAAACCAAATTTGACAAGGGATGACGGAAAATCGTTCCACAATACATCACAAAATATGTTTGTCACTTCACAAATCTATTGATGAGCTATACAACCAGCTCTCTAAAAAAACAGCTTTATGCTGTACTTGTCAAACGCTACAGAGATGCCTACAACTATGTTCATTTAGCAGTCTCTTTTTAGAGTTAGGACCTTCAGTGCAAATGAAATTTCGATCGTTACACAATACATACGACATCTTCAAAAAGTCTTTTAACAGATTCGAATTCTTTTCCCTTGCTTTTCAAACATTTAGGCAGCTTTTCAAGCTTTTGCACTCTCAGTTTGGACACCTACGCACTTTCTAAAGTATTCACCGCGTCAAATATGTATACGTAAACCTTTCTCTCGCCTTACAACCGCTTTTCATTTTCGCTTAAGCGAACCGCATCGGCTCAACTAGGCACATACTTCCTACCTAAATACATATATGTAGATAGTAGATGAGTGTCGTGTGCGCGCATGAGTGTGTGTGTATGCATGTGTGTCTGGTCTTATTACAAACGCTTTTTATAATTCTTAGTACTTTTGTGTGTTTCACTTTTGATTTTTTACAATTTTTGCAATTTAGTTAATATAATTTAAATGACAATTGAGTGGGCGTGTAAATGTAAATTACATTTTTTTGTATGGATTTTACATCCATTTTTTCACAATGCTTTTGCTGTTTTTTTTTTTTTTGTTTTTTTTCTGCGGATTTTTAAATGTTTTTTTTATACGTTTGTTTTCTATTGTTTTTTGTTTATTCATTTATTTCAATTTAATAAATGGTAAAAATGTATTGTAGTATGTGTATGTATGTATGCGGTATGCAGTATGTATGTATGCATGTATGTATTTATAAATTACAACGGAAGTGTCGGTGTGTTTGTAGTTGGTGTTGGCGTCAACATCGACGCGGATGGAGGATACCGCAACGTATGCTGTGACGTTGCCTGCTGTATATAATCCTGACTAGGATTATTCAATACGCTATCCCGTGAATTTGAATGTGAAGTGGCGCGCAGCAGTGTTACCGCTTCGCGTTCTGGACTACATTGGACACCGTCTAGTCATTTTTGACGTGATGATTTCTTCTTCTTTCGTTTAAAGAAACAACAACATCTGCAAAGACAACACAGGAATGAACTGAAATCAAAATAGATTATATAGTAATAACAACCAAGGTAAATAAAAGTAGTAGATATATACATACATACATATGTAGTAAGAATACGTAGTAATATGTAAAATACAAAATCAAAAATTCAAAAACAAATTCAACTTACTTTGTTTCATCGACAAGCTCCACTTCGGGCTGTTGCGTTATAGGAGTATTTGAGTGACCAGCTGTGGGATCGTCCGCATTCAGTTCGCCATTTGTGGAACTCACAACCTGTTCGTGGAGGAAGAAATGAGAAAATATAGAAGTTTGTTAATGTTTATATGTTTTAGCAATAGTTAATGTGTATGTAAATTTTGTAGAGTACATCAGAGCCAGTGTATAAATTAATTAAGAAAAAACTGTTTTTCTTATTCATTTACTTATTGAATTTATTTTAAAAATTTGTGTGTTTGGCTTTATTTAACCGCCGTACAAATACAATACAATGGAACGCACAAAAGTACAAATACAAGAAAGTAATTTTTATTGGATATGCCAGACGATAACAAAGGTTCATATCAAAACATATAACGAGGCTAGACAAAAATATACGTATCTTTTAGTACGACACTTTTTTAATACATACATATAAATGTGTGTGGAAAAAAGACGGCCCCATTGAAACGCACAAAAATAAGGTGTTTCGTAGTAAAAAGAAATCTGCTGGAAATAACTAAAATACTTTGCAAATTGAAGACTCTTTTTGATTATGTGAAGAAAACCTTACTACTTAAGTGCCTAATTTAGGTGTTTCGTAAATTTTTAACAACGTACGTATGTGGTGAATACACTGACAAAACTGGTTAACGGTTAAAGACTAAGTGAATTCACAGTGAAAAAAATAACAACGGTGTATTTGAGACAAAAGGGATTAATCAATCAGTAAGTGAATTTGTAGAAAGCGTAAGAAAAAAAAGTAACGAGAAGCGGTAAGTTTGCCTTTTTGAAGTGTGGTCGTAACGATAATGGTGGTTTTCTAAATTGCACAAAGTAATATTATAAAAAAAATTGATGATTGCAATTGAACTCTGAATGGTGGATTCACATAGAAATAACGTACAAATGTGTCGAATTTAACTAAATTAACTTAGCACTACTCAAAAATGAAACAATATTTTTCGTGTTCACCATACATTCGTATGTACATAAATACATCTTCCGATTTATAATATATTCCTATTCTTATCCGTATTCATATCTATATTTATAAACATAAACACGGCCTCGCGGCCTGGAGTTGTAATATAAATAAAATTATAATCTCAGATCGGAGATAGAGCATCTAGATTGAGAATGATCTCATGAAAATTCCAATGTTGGTAGGCGCATTGCATAGATAAACCAACCAAAATATTACAAAATCAAAAGCAGCGGATGCAAATTGAAGTCTTTTGAAGAAAAATGGTATTTTACCATCGAAAATTAAGAGAATTCGGTAAATATCTATAAATGTTATCGAAATTATCTATAAATGTTATCGATAAATATCTATAAATGTTTTCGATAAATATCTATAAATGTTATCGATAAATATCTATAAATGTTATCGATAAATATCTATAAATGTTATCGATAAATATCTATAAATGTTATCGATAAATATCTATAAATGTTATCGATAAATATCTATAAATGTTATCGATAAATATCTATAAATGTTATCGATAAATATCTATAAATGTTATCGATAAATATCTATAAATGTTATCGATAAATATCTATAAATGTTATCGATAAATATCTATAAATGTTATCGATAAATATCTATAAATGTTATCGATAAATATCTATAAATGTTATCGATAAATATCTATAAATGTTATCGATAAATATCTATAAATGTTATCGATAAATATCTATAAATGTTATCGATAAATATCTATAAATGTTATCGATAAATATCTATAAATGTTATCGATAAATATCTATAAATGTTATCGATAAATATCTATAAATGTTATCGATAAATATCTATAAATGTTATCGATAAATATCTATAAATGTTATCGATAAATATCTATAAATGTTATCGATAAATATCTATAAATGTTATCGATAAATATCTATAAATGTTATCGATAAATATCTATAAATGTTATCGATAAATATCTATAAATGTTTTCGATAAATATCTATAAATGTTTTCGATAAATATCTATAAATGTTTTCGATAAATATCTATAAATGTTATCGATGAATATCTATAAATGTTATCGATAAATATCTATAAATGTTATCGATAAATATTTATTTTGAAGGTAGCGTAAGTCATTTCATGCCGATAAATACGTACATATACGTTTTTGATAAATACCGATCAGTATTTTCGATTAATATTTATAAAAATGTCGATAAACTCTTCTATGAATGTCAAACCAAATATACAGATTAGTGTCGCTCAATATTACGATAAACTTCAATAAATATACCGATACTTTTTTGATATTTTTTTCGATTTCATCGAAATGAATAGCAAAATTAATATCGAAACTATGGAAAACACGAAATCGACAAACAAATCTAAAACCACGTTGAAAAATAACAACGATTTATGTAGAAAAAAAAACTTAAAAACATAAAATTTGGGTTTTTAGTTTTGAAAGTTTTTACTTATTGTAATGAAAAAATCGGAACTTTAGAGCATTCGATCTTATAATTTAAAGTACATAATTTTACATGGTAATTTGGAAAATCTACATTCCACAATCAAAATTATTTGTTTAAATTATGTCAATCGAAATATTTCCTTGGCAAATGTTTAATGATTTTTTGTTTAGCTGCTAGGGTGAAATCTGGTGGGTAAGTACAAGAACGGGGTACTTGAGGTCAATGAACTTTGGACCAAAAAAGTGTCTCCTCGGAGAACATCGATACTTTAAGAACTACTAGTTTAAGATACTTTAAGTAAATGCCGAAGAGATGACGAAAAATGTAAAAGGGCGACACTTACATTCGGCCAATTTTTTTCGAAATGGCCCTGCCAAAATACTTTGTCAGGGGTGTACGGCGAACTTTTTTTCTGGTACAGTCTAATGTCGATACATACAGACTTTAACCGATTGTAAGACATCAGACTTTACAGGCCATTATATTAACCTCCAAATATTAGCAAGCGTAGCGTTTCGGTAGGAGTTTTTGACTTATTCAAATTTCGTGACTTAATATAACCGGAACATCAACCTCATTAACCATCAAAAAAGGCGAAGATCATATAATTTCAATCCACAACAAATATAATTTGTGTAGTGTTGCATGATATTGCTATACAAGCTAAATAATTACAACAAGCAGAGCAACGTTAAAAAGAACTTAAACTTTCAAATTAAAAAAAAATCCAAGGAAAAAATTGGATTCGAGAGTTTTACTTACACCTCTCAAGCCTGGGAGAAAAAAGTACTACTTGCAGCTCTGATTATTGCGTGAAGAACCAGAAAGCGAAAAAATGAAGTGATGTGATAAGCAAAACAACAACAAATCACAACATTTGCCGACATAAAAAACCACTAAAGACGAGGACCTAGACCCAGCCGATTGGATTACACATTAAACATAGTTAGGACACTTAACACAGCCAGACAGACAGACAGACAACATACAAGCATGCTATGTTTCTACACAATTGCTATACCTGTAGCTTTCTGTGATGTAACCAATAGTAACTGAATTTTGGCTAAATCAAATTAAATTGTTAAAAAAAAAGTTAGAAAAAATTTATTGTGTATTGAATTAATTAGAGCTGCTAAGGGGGGAAAGAGAAAAATAAAAGAGGTTCAAAGCTGGTAAATTGTTTAGAAATTTGTGTATTTCTATGTTTCTTTTTGTATTTGGTTTGTATTCATAGTTTAATTCTTCACTTCCGTCGCCTTGGGAGTTTGCTCATCGTTGGCCACTGGCGCATGTATAGACACTTCACAGTCACTCTTTTCATAATACGCATCGAAGGGACTATCATCATCGGAGCCTGAGTCTTCGGGATTACGCTGCAGGTTTTCATTTTGTTGTATTTGAAACAAACAAAAAGAAAAAAAAAAACATAGTAAAGACCAACAAAATTTTTCTACAATTAAAGCTCTTTCTTTTGAAGCGAGAAACTCTGCCCCCGATGACTGATGAGAGAAATGAGCGAGTGATTACTTGCTTTTCTTATTGCTCATGCTTTCTGCCACTACTACTTATTGAAAGGTTAATTGCGGCTAAATATGTATGTAATTTTATGCTTCTAGTATGCTTTTCTCATGCACAAAATATGTACCAACCATTTTTGTTTTTGTAGTTTTAAGAATGAAATCTATAGAAAATGTGAAACCTTTTTGCAAACTTAGTCGCTTAAAAATCATGCAATGGAAAACCACTTTACCTTATATGCTTTTACATTAAATTTATGCATACGTGCCGCATGAAAAAAAAAAATTTTTTTCCACAAATAAAAAAGAAGAAAACACACTACTCCGAATACCGAACTGAAATAAACTCAGGCGATTTCAAATAAATGATGTGAAAATTGGAAATTATACTTAATATATACTTTATGTATGTGTAATATTTGTTTTTTGTAATTTCTATCTGCTTAAAAAAATGTATTTGTTAACCTATTCTTTCGACAGGCGGCGTATACTAGGTGACTAAATTTCACATGGCATACTATTTAGGTGGGGTTTGACATACCCCATTACAAAAATTAAATAAAATCATCGAATTAATATTTTAGGGCAGTTATTAATAAGAAATTTCTCTTATATCTAATGAATGAGCTTCAGTAAAAGACGTATGTATTTATTTATACATTTTATTTAAAAAAAAAAAAAACCCAAGACACAACTTTTTCTTCAGCTTATGAACTAATAATGTCATTTCTAGAGTAAACAATTTAAATAGCACATACCCAAGCGCACTTTACGCGATTCGTGGCGAAAGCCCAGTGTTGCCATTTTGATGCTTTTGGGTGCTACATTTAGCTCTTTTTGTTTTAAATTGCCCCAGTAGTTTGCTTTTAGCCACTAGCTCTTTTTTTAGCCCCTTTAAACACATGAAACAGCCCTTTGAGGCTCCAAAATTATTAACTTAATTTTAAACATTAAATTTAAACATTTCTGCTGTTTGTTTGGAAAACAAATTTTCAACTGAAAGAGTGATTGTAACAAAAATTGAATTAAATTTGTCAAAAGTTTAACATTTTCTGCCCAATTGGGGCGCTCTCACGCTTCACATTTTCGTTATAAAATTGTATTTCGTCTTCGTAACTTAAATTTTTTTTTTACAAAGTTTATCAACTGAAAGAAATGAACAAAAATAAACAATTTTCGAAATTTTCTTATCTTTCGAATTTACAAACCTAAAACTGACTCAAAAAGTACTATTACGATTGACAAAAAACAAATACATATATCAACGTAATGTGGCTAAATATATTTTTCGAAAGGTATCCATCCAAAGAAGATGAGTTGCGTTCGCTTTTTTGGAGTTTTTTTTATATCCCGAAAACGTTTCTTTGGAAAAGTAAATGCTTATTTTCATGTTTAGCGCTCCTAAATAAGTCTAAAAGAACACTTTTTAGCGAAATCCTTTCTTCGTGTAAACTAGTGTAATTAATCAATTCGTAATATATTTTTTATGTTTTCTTTTTACGAGTCTTAAGCTGATTACTGATCGTAATATTTGAAGTCTATAGAAAACAATTTTTTTTTTTTTTTATTAAATGGATACCCGGTAACTGGCGGTTATTAAGCTAATATTCTGACTACCGCAATAAGGTGAGTATTGTGTGTGTTTAGTATTCCATAGTCGGCCAAAGAGCAGAGCATTTAAATAATTTTATTTAAATTTTTCGACATTTTATTTCAAATTAAATACTTAAACCTTTCCATACAAATGTTTACTGTGCTTCCCGCTAAAAGAATTGTACACATGCAAACAAGTGCAATCTACAGTGAAAAATATTGTATAGAGCATACTCGGTCTTCGAAAAAAAGAGTCAGACTACACGTCGACAAGAAGTGCTGGTTCAAAATAAAATTAAATCACTAAGTGCCGTTTTCTCAAGAAGGGCTAAAATTTGTCAGTCTTTCAAACCCATTTTTTATTTTATTTTAAATTTTTTCAGAACAAAATTTGTATTTAACATGCAGATTAATTTTAAAATCCACTTGAGAAAACAGCCATAAGAGTGAATAAGATTTTAACTAGCATATGAAAACATGCAAAAAAAAAAAAAAATACAAAACTTCATAGGAGTAGACTACTTAGAAACGTTAAAAGAGCATTCCTCACAATGATATTGATACGAAAAATTCAACTGGCATTAAAAAAAAAAAACAAACACCACAACTGGAACGATGCCAGTAGTCAATGCCAAAATCAATTGGGTCAACATCAAAATTCACAACGATTCATGTATGCTAAAATTCTTTGGTTATTTAAATAGTTTATAGAGTTGATTAAACTAATAAACAAACAGTTGAACAAACAAACAAATTAACTAACAAACAAATAAACAAACAAACACACTTGAGTACCTTGAGTTTATGTAGAGTAAATCAAGTGAAAACATTACAATTGAAAAGGCCAAAAATATAATTGTCTGCACAGTTGATTAGTAGAGTAGAGTAGAGTAGAGTACGGGTAGAATATGTAGAGTACGGGTATAACGTAATGCAAGACAACGCAATGTAACGCAACGCAACGCAACGCAACGAACGAGCGATTTATACAAATATTGGCAAGTCACAAATGTAGGTGTGTTTGTAGGTAGGATAAGTAAGTATATACAAAAAAAAATTGTTAATATACAAGAAGTATAAATAGCATGTACAGAAGTAAATAAGATGAGAGTGTATTATAATAGAGAGAAAGAGAACTAGAGAAACTGATGCATAGCATGATTAAATATAACTAGAAGGGATGGTTTATGCAAATTATGATTCGAGAAGGGATGCAATAATTTATGGCTTAGTTCCACACAAATAAAAAGACAAGCTAAAGAAGGGGGAAAAACAATGAATAGATGTTGCATCGTTAGGTGATGGCACATGAAGAGGTGTTGTCCGTGTGAGATTTAATTTTATTGGCAAACAAACCACTTCTGTCAAATCGAAAATAAGAATAAACACCAACAGCCTTATTATCTAAATATCTCTAACGATAGCCAGCACGAATGATGGGTCTACAGACGAATGCTTAATAAAAAAGTAATTTTTAAGCACAAAAAACAAACCAACTTCAATTCTCATATAAAAATTTAAGACTATCGTTAATATATTCACGATCCAATTATCGGATCTTAACAAAATTATAATGGGACCACCCTTGAGGTACCAGCTTTCCAATGAAAAACGAATTATCGAAATCGGTTAATGTGGTCCAAAGTTATGCGGTAACATACAT
>NW_016158098.1:52561-93941 GCF_001687245.7 Rhagoletis zephyria | reverse complement strand
TCTGCAAACGAATCGTCCCTGTGGCCTATCGTTCGAGATGTACATATTTAGTAGATAATAAGGCTTTAAATCACAACAAGGAAAGTATTCGACGAGGGAAATAAAGGGATGTATCCCTGCTATGCTTTTAGAAGGAGAAACTTCCCAAACGCATCAATTTAACGATGAACACAAAGAAACTGTAGAACTTACAATTAGTGAAAAATGATCATCACTTATACATACACACTTATACGAGTATGAATATACATTAGGGTGGCCCAAAAATACATTCGGGGGAACACGTTTAAAATGTTAATGGTAAAAATATCCGTATTTTTTGTTAAAAAAAAAGGATATTTAAAACTGCCCCAAAGCCCATTAAGGTTTCCATGTATTTTATATGGGCAAAAACACTTTCGTAGAAATGGTATGGAATTTTTTAAAATCAATAGGGCTGTTCAGGACCTTGTGCATATGCTCTTGCATTTGAATATTCGATGCATTTGTAAATTTGCAACAATAAAATACAAAAACGGTTGCCATGGTAGCAAGCACAAAATTTGCAAATGCAAATGCAAAATTAAGACTATTTGCACAAGATCCTGAACAGCCCTAATATTTTTCGATCAGAAAACTGTTTCTCTTTGGGAGAGTTCCAATTATTAATTTGACAATTTTTTAATATTAACTATTTTTAATTGGTCCCCACCAAAAAACATGTTTTTGCAAAAATTTAAATTTTAATAAAACGTTTGTACTAAAAAATTTTTGCTTAAGGCGACAAACCCATAAAAATGGGCGCGGCAGGTTTCGGGCTGAAATTAACAAAATAACGATTTTATTGTCGCAGTTATTCCGCAACTTTATTTTAGAATCGGAAAATATACTTGAAATTTGCGTGGCAATTTTGTGACCAAAGTTAAAAAAATTAGATTTTATTGTGTATTTTGGCATAGTATCTATTCACAACACGTTTGTTCCGCATTTTGAAGTATATTAAACTTTTAAAATGAAAAAATCGTTAAATTTCAAAAATTACAAAATAGCAGCGACAGATATTCTGCACGCTGCCATTTTTTTTAATTTGGTGCCACACTCTTGAAACTTTACAAATATGCTGTATTTGATGCCAACTTTTATTGCCTCTAAGATGAACATTCTGTTTGAAAACTTCCCAAATATATAAAAAAAAGGATTTTTTGAGTGACAATGAAAAGTAAGTAATTTCGGTACTCTTTCGTCTGAATAAATGTTTTAAGGCTAAAATTGTTCGAATACTTGATTTATTTTTTATTCTACTTGTTTTTGGAACTCCATTGATTTAAACAAATGCAAGAAGAATGCTTCGGGGTTGTTTTATGCCGAGAGAAGGGAGTGACACTAAAAAAACAACTGGTGAGGTTCGCTCATAAATCTTAAAGAGAATCAAGATTTAAGTAGGTTGTCATTAAAAAACAAAAGAGTTCCTATAAATCGTCGCTACCGCGGTAAAGGTAAGTCGATCCTCAAGAAACTTAACTTTCTACAAATGCCTAAAACTTTCTAATAATACAAAAAAATAATTATTATTAGTCACAATAATGCAAACATACACACACAAATACAAAACAAATTTTTGTTTTAGTAAAAAGTTAATACAAAATGCAAGGACGGCGAGCAAATAGCGGATTGGGCGCAAATACACTTTATGGTTTGTATGACTTGCAAGGGAGAATGGGAAGTTTTATTTAATATGTATTACAAACAGACATCATCATCATCATCATCATCATCATGAACAACAACTCAATTAGCTCGAGTGGGTGTGATTGTGTGTATGTGTGATTTTCGATATTAGTGACGGTATCATTAGTTAGTGAACTTTTTGTTACTAGGCAATTGCACAAAAAAACAACAAAACCAAAAACAAAATATCAACTATTTATTTTTTTGTCTTTTNGTATGTGTGATTTTCGATATTAGTGACGGTATCATTAGTTAGTGAACTTTTTGTTACTAGGCAATTGCACAAAAAAACAACAAAACCAAAAACAAAATTTAAGCTTTTGCTTAAAAAATCCTACATAATTTTTTTCGTTGTTTTTTGTAGATTAGTAGTAGAGCAAATGAAACTTACCTGCACAGAACCATGCCGATCGGCTGGTGTTAGATTGCCCAGGGTGGCGCCTGGTTTTGGCACATCCGGCCACGCAGCAACACCTCCTTTGGCATTTGTCTGCATTTTGGGAGCGAAATTGAGCCGAAGAGCACATATGCACGCCAACAAAAATAAAGGCCCAGCGCAACAACAATAACAACAATCACCACCATCATCAACAAGGTGGCAGCAGCAGCCAAAGCGAATGCGATGGGTAGGTAGCAAATCCCCAGGCGACGGTCATAGGTTAAATAGGTCCGGACAATAAATGAAATTAGCCGCAGGTCACACGTAGCACAAGGTTTGAGGTAGGCGCAGAAGTGTTGATTTGATTGGTTGGCATTCATAGAATTGTATATATATATGTAATTTTTTTTTTTTGATGTTGGTTGGTGGCAATTGGCGGCAGGTGGTGGTTGGCAGGCGCCGGCAGTGGTGAAAATTTGGAGATGATGATGATGATTAGTTATTGTAGTAGACATTGACGCGATTCATATTTTTGTTGTTTTTTGTTTTTTTTTTTCGGAAGTGATTAGTTGTTGTTGTTGGTCGGTCGGCAGCACAAAAGGTGTTTCAAAATACGCATTTTTCGATTTTTTTTTGGTATTTTTGGCAAAATCGATTGAAAAAATAAATTTTAATTTTAGTGTCAGGTTTTTCACAAATTTCAAAAAACAATTTGCATTTGCTTTTTTTTTACAAAAGTTATGCAAAATTCAAAGTAAAAATCAGATACATACAAAAAAAAAATCACTTGTGAAACTAGCGAATAAAAAATTTTGCCTACGTACGTACTTTCCGCTTAAAGGAAATAATGCTATTCTCTAACGGTGATTATTTACAAGAAAAGAAAGGAAGTGAAATATGTATGTATATATGTATGATTGCTTGGGGGGAGTAAGTGAGTGAATGATTGCCTACATATATGTATGAATGAAAGTATGTATGTATGTATAGATAAACCCCTACAACCAAATGTGCAATGTGTGACAGAAGCAAGAAAAGGAAATGCAAATAGAATATAAAACGGTAGATGGAAAGGAAATTGAAGTAGAGAGGAAATGTTAGCCGCAAACGAAGAATATTGCGCGAAAGTGAAATGGCTAAAGGAAATAGTGGCAGCAGCTATGTCAGGAAACCTCACACCAGCAGTGCAGGAGTGAGAGGTGTTAACTGGCAGCTAAGGACAGACAGACTGTTGATTGCAGGTGCCATAAATGCGTAAGCACACTCACACACACACACGCTTGGGCGCTCAAGGATAAATTTCTCAGCAGAGGCGGAGGCATTAGGCGGCCGGAGGACGAGGACGAGGAGGGCATGGTCGGTTGTGTGGATGGATTGCCGATTGATGGATGATTTGGATGAACGGAAGGTGGCAGATGAGTTGACGATTGAAATAGCTACGACAACGATGATTAAGGTGCCGTATGCGATTGTGTGTGTGTGTGTGTGTGTGTGTGTGTGTGCATGTAGAATACAACTAACTAAAGTTCGTTTAGCCATTGGCAATGCGAGTAATTGTGCAGCAAAATACTATTTCCGCAGTCCCATCCATGGCTGGGAAGGGTAAAGAGGATGGAGAGAAAAGTATGCTGTTGTTGGACTTATGCGAATTGCAATAACTATGAATTGGTGATAACTCATTTGATGGATGTGTTGCAGTCGTACGCTCCTACCATACATACTTATTTGTAAGCGTCGAAGGTGCAAATGTGTATGTATGTATTTATGATGGCCTTAAAGCCAATAAAATTTGCTCGTCACATTTTGTGTACCCCAAGGTGATTTTTGCAATCTTGCATAACAGCTATTTTAGCTTGCTGCACTCGAGGCAATCAAACGTTGCGGTTAATGGATTGTGGAAATCGATACTGGAGGCGAGCGGTAGTTGAGCAGTATTGAAGGCGTTGCATAAAGTTCAGGTTTTCGGTACACAGCTTAAAATTTAATATGGGTAAATGCTTAAAATTTATGAAAATTGTATTTGAAAATTTTCGAACTTTGAATTACTTAAAAATTTTAAGTGCCCTTTTCATTGCCTATCGAGAATTGAATTAAATTGTTGAAATTTCTAAAGTAAAACATTTACAATAATTTCATATTTCAGATCAGATAAATGTGAAAAAGACAAAAATTAAAAAAAAGAAGAAAATTTATTTTTATCAAAAGACCTGTATTTAATACAAGCATAAAAAAATGAATTTTTAATTTCGAGCAAGAATGTTAAAAAGTTCGTGCATGGCCCTGAAAACCGTTCACTTTACCAAAAATAAAAGAAAATGTCATAAAATTTAAACTGTAATAAAATTTTAAACTTTCGAAAATTTTCCAAAAATACATACAATGTTCTGAAAATTCGAAAATCTTAAAAATCCGCAAACCATCGATAGTTGAAAAAATTTATTATCCATACGAATATAAAATATCTTTCATATTACATATTCAATCATAAAAACTATTTTTCGAAATTTTAGAAACCTTTGGAGGTATAAAAAATTTCAAAACATCGAAAAATTTGGAAAATTCTAATTCCCAGAAACCTGAAGAAATTCGCAAATCATGTTTTATTATCCGCAAAACGATTATTCACAAGGACATCCATTTATTAAGAGTTTTGAGTTTCGCATTTACAATGCCGTCGAACTTTATGCATCAGCCTTTTTGCTTGTATTACGATATAGTGATTTTAAGATTCAAAATGATAATAAATACTTGATTTTCGGATTTCTCAATAGAGGCGAAATACGCATACATTTAGGGCGGCATAGTAAGTAAAAATATGCAATTTTTTCGAAGTATGTAGAACTTCTTTCGGCACGCATTGTCGAGGGCTTTATTTTCAAACGTTTTCCAGAGCCCTAAATTTAACTTCTTTATGCTAGATTTTGTCAAGTTAAATGCTACCTTTACTACAGTTTTAATTGTATATATTGTAAGTTTTTATTTAAAGCCAACCAAGCACCGGTTTTATACCAACAACCTGGGTGGAGAGAATGCATTTTTCTTTTGTTCTCATTGATTTGTTAGTATAATCATTATTATGAAAGAATGTATGTACTAATAAAAATAAAAAAATAGGCAAGACACTAGCAATTATGGTTAAATATACAGTATACAAAATTATATTTTTACTAAAAGCTTTAATTTTTTTTTAAGAAAAAAAAGTAGTCGCGCTAAATGCACTTAAATACTAGCCAAAATACTTGGATTTAATCATTAATAAATAAGCAGCACGCACAAGCATTATATTATAGTCGTACATTTCAGCGCAAAAATTCTAACGAAGTACTATGGGCAGGACGAGCGATTTTTCAACCATTTTTTTTGTTTGTTTCTGGGGTACATAGGCAAATGTTTACAGCTAGCGATATTTTCAATTTGTTATACTTTTTTCTTCTACTAGCCAAGCTACCACAGACACAGCTTTCTAACCTCAAGTATTAAATATTCCTCATCACCAACATCATCATCATCCTCCTCGTAATCAAAATATGAAATATCCTAAAACACCTCAAAGTAAAAGTTCGTTAAGGGGGGAGCGACGAAAAAGAATACATAGTATAGTTTAAGTAGTTTGGTTTTCGAAAGAGAGTAAGAGTGGAAAATAAGAGAGCAAGAGAGAGAGAGCAATTCGATCATCGCCAGTGTACAGTGCGAAAAATATAAGAAAATTTCTTGAACTTATTACTAATTATTATTAAGTATAAATTAAAAGTATATTTTTTGTACCAAAAAAAAAAATAAATATTAAAAATCATTCTAAACTAAATGTAAATATATATATGTAAATGCAAATCTATGTACGATTATGGTCTAAGTGACTTTAATGGGTTTAGTATACGGCATGAAAATGATGATACGATAATGTGGAACTACTTTTTTTTTCGTTTTTTTGGATAATAATATTTTTCACCGACTTTACTGCAGCAAATTATGTGTTAATCAAGTGAAAGATATTTGATTAAATTTGTAAACAATTGCGCTTACCTTAGCCGTTACATTATGACGATCTTTATTTGGTGAAATGATGACTTCATGGCCAGTTTGCAGAGATCCGACGGGCGTTGACTAAATACATATCGATTAATTTGTGACATAGTAGTACATATACACATAGTGGTGAGGACAGACAGATTGTTTTTTTGTTTTTTTTTGCAATTTTGCAGGCAGTAAATAGATTTTGTTTTGCGTTGCGTTTGTTAGATTTTGTAACCAATTTTCATTTGGTACAGGTGCAAGAGATATTCAAAGGTTGCAGTTGCATTTTAGTTGATTGTTGTTGTTGGTTGGTTGGTTGCGGTAGGTTTTGTTGTGGTAAACATAGAGACACAAACACGCAAAACACCAGTTGATTTTTTGTTCATTGATTGTGGATTTCGAATTTTGATTTATTGATGGGTTAGTAGTAGTTGGTGGTTGTTGTTGTTTTGATTGAGGTGGTGGTGTTGGTAGTGATGGTAATTCGATGATTTTGCAGCATAACACATTTTTTTTTTGTTGTATGAGTTTTATGGAATAAAAAATGCAAGAATCAAATATTAGTTTTTTAAAATTTTGAGTTTCCAAAATAAGAAATGTTATAGCATACATATTTTTATCTGTATAATATACAGAGGCATACATACAAACATACTAGTAGATACTACATAACTACATAGGCAGATACTTAGCGCATACGGGATTTTATTATTTAATTTTATTTTTTCTTTGAACTTTTTACAAAAGCAAAAATTCGGTCAGCTTATTTCAATACGGAATCAAGGAATTGAAGCCAGTTCGATACATTATTCAGATCAGTTTCTGGTGTGGCGAATAACGGTGTTCAGTATGGGTTTTAAAGCCAACGAATAATAAATAATGTTTAATTTTTCTCGATAAAAACTTGGTTTTGTAAAAAGTACAAAGAATCGAATGACTTTGCTTAGCTAGCCAGCAAAACTTAGCGATAGATAACATTACTTATGCTAAAAAAGCGATGTAAATTTTGTTGATATATTTATTATTATTAAATAAACTTTTTTCTCAACAAAATTCACGCTTTTAAGTTTTTTTTTTATTCTAAAAAGGATTCACTATCAATTATTCAAACATTTACCGTGTTTAAACTTGTTTAAAAATACACCACATATTTAGAAATTTACCACATTCAAAAAATTCAGTAAATTTCATCGAACTCTTAATGGCGCGGTTTCAAAACAATCCTTAAAAAAAATTCAGTTCTTAAAAAATTCACCACATTTTAAATATTTTTCCAAGCTACTCTGCAGCAAAACCCAGCTTTTCAAATGCAATTTTACCATAGCTTATCACCTAAGCTGGTATACATCAAAATTCTTTTACTGAAAGCATTCAACTTTGATGGGTTGATCTATTTTTGTTAGCCTTCTAAGAAAAAAATTAATTTGAGCAAAATTTTTATGATCATAAGAATACTTTCTAAATATTTACCTGTTTAGATAAAATAATATACCGTGGATACATAAACATGCCAATAACTACTAAAAACATTCGTACATACACAGGTACATAAATAATGCAATACATCAAGTTCTGCATTAACGATTGATTTTTCTTTTATTTCAAGTAGTAGTTTTAGCATATTCCTGCGGTGTTTTGGAACTACATAGTTTTTTATTTTACTTTCAGTATCTGCGTTATTATTTTGTGTTTTTTGTTTTGCAATTTGTGCTTATGCTGGTTGACTGTTTTGTGTGTGTGTGTGCTTTTTGTATTTTTCTTTTTTAGCCATTTCAAATGCATTTAGCGATAAACAAAATATTACAAACAGTTTGTATTAGCCAAATAAACATGACAAAGAAAATCAAAACATTAAAAATACCTTGTCTGATTTATTTTTTGCTAAATGTGAAGGTGGCGCATTTTTTATGACTTTCATTTGTTCGAGTTGTTCCTTGGTCTTTTGTGGTTTATTTTTTTATATCCGATTTGGTAATAAAGTAAAAAAAATATATAAAACATTGTTTTATGCATGCAAACACAAAAGTAGGTAATTTTTTTGCGATTGCATTAAAAAAATAAATGGTAATAAATAAAAAATAATTTTTAATTTTTTATTTATTTTTCCGAACATGATGAATCGAAAACAAACGNTGCATGCAAACACAAAAGTAGGTAATTTTTTTGCGATTGCATTAAAAAAAATAAATGGTAATAAATAAAAAATAATTTTTAATTTTTTATTTATTTTTCCGAACATGATGAATCGAAAACAAACCTGCTAGAAAAGCGAATGACGGATTCAAAAAATTAAGTTCTTATATAAACTTTTCTTCCTCAAAATGTTGCTTGCCTTCAACTTAGCTGATGATTTTATCGTAGGCAAATCTCAGGCAAGATGTTGCGGAAATAACAATCCATGATTGCAATTCACGTCGTTTCGCTAACCTATGTACGTGGGTTCGATCGCCGCCTGCTAAGAGTTAAGACATTCACAGAGTATATACCCCAAAAATTACTCCGTTCCTTACACATTTCCTGAAAATGTTATCATAGCTCAGAACCCACTTAACAACTAGTACTGAGTTTATCGCATCCTCTAAATAAAGAGATTCATTGCCCATAAAATTCGCTACTTTTTTCATGGCTAAGGCTCCCGCCTGAAAAGTACTAAAATAATATGACAGCTTATAAGTTTCGCGCCATTTACCGCAGCACCTACACCATTGTCCATTTTCCATCCGGCTGTGTAAAGACGCATCGAGTCGGCCATCCTTTTATACCTTCGCGCCAGCCTCCGACGACTTCATTAGTCGTCCTGACAGGTTCGAGATCGTTCCCACGACAGTCGGATCTACGTAACCGGAACGATCCAGATTTATATCTGGCCAAAGACTGTCACTCCAGCAACACACTCCAAAAACTCTTTGGGGAATTTTTATGCTGTTACAACAACAACAACATGTTCTAGATCGAATTGGCGTCATTGTGCACAGAAAATAAATGACTAGCGTGCTTTATAGGACACGGTGAGACCCGGTAGGCGTTACAACGCCAATCAAGAAAAAGACGAAACCGCTGCCAGATAACCGGAAACCAGAGCATATGCAACGGATCTCACACAGTGTTATATATATTTCAGTTTGAAAATAAATCCATTTCATATTTCTTAATTTAAAAGAAGAAATTTATATCCAGTGCATAACTGTCCGCAAATAAACACTTTGAATTAGACTTTTTAATACATAGTAAACCAGTGCCAGTTATAAATGTAAATTTTCGGTTATTTTCTTTCCAGCTGCGACTATGGTATTGCATCGTTTAATTTATATTTAATATTCTTGTTTTGTTTTGCAGTTAATTAGTTTCTTTTTAATAATATAATGTTAATAGTTCTATACAAATAGATATTTAAATTGTAGTACGATAGTTATTTTTTGTAATGATTTGTTATATTATGTGCTTTGGAATGAGAGAGTTCGTGTTTTTTCTTTTACTTTTTATGTTTTCAATTTTCGATGGGTAGTTTGAAAATAGAAAGAGGAGGCGTTATTACAGGTATTTGTTGATGTTACATAACATTAATGCAGGCTTGAAAATTTAATTTTGGCTTCTCTGTGCTTCACTTTCGCCATTTTCATTCGATTTGTATTTTATATCCTTGATTTGAGTAAGCCCGCAGCAAATACAATGTAACTCTGTCAGCACATATACACATACAAACAAAACATACATAGTAAATACATGTATACAATATTGTCATCAACGGCAGGAAAGCTGTACTTGGTGATGTTAGTAACAGAAATTTATTTTAACTTGATGCAGTTTCAGAATTTGTTTCGAGTTTGCTGAATTCAGTTCGTTGCTGGATATGCAATTGGAACTGGAAACGGCATAGGTTACTTATTTCTTTGCTTGATGTTACAACGTTTCCGGCAGTGGCGTTTGATGACAGCACAAGGTTTTGAATGCTAGTTTATAGGGTTTTTAGGTTGCTTTTTGAATTACTGGTCTCAAAAAATTGATTTCTTTTAAAATTTATCAACTAACTTTTTTGTGCTTGAGCCCTTTTTTCAGATGAAATTCGCAAAATGAACCAATGAGGAATTTGATTGTTTGATTTGATGATTAATTTGATTAAATAATGAAGAAGAAAATAGGAAAATGTGTTAAATTTAGTGCAATTAGTAAAAGAAAATGCTATTAATAGTAAAAGTTAAAGCAAAAATATATTCAAAATAAGTTAGATTTCAGTTGTCAAAAAAATAACAAAAATAAAAATAAAAAAAATTAACGCAAAAAAAAATATTTTATGTAAAAAAAAATATTAAAAAAAATTATTAAAAAAAAAAATTAATTTAAAAATTAAAATTTCAGAGCTACGTTTTTACATATCAACTGCTAAATAAGTGCAAGCACTTTTTAGACATGCTTAATCAAAGCATAAGAATAGATAGAACAAAAATAACTATGATTTGTATACGCATTTGAATGTAGTATTATGTGGCATTTTGTTTCCCCCGTTTCTGTCTACTAAATTATTTTATATGAGTGTATAAATATACATTTAAATCATTTAAATACCTAAGTTCAATTATCATATATGACCATGCATATGTACATTAGGGTGCCTCATCAAAGTCGCAGTTTTTCGAAGCGAATTATAAAATTTATTATATTTAAAGATCACCGACAGTAATACTACGTAATACGACAGTAATATACGGATTTGAAAAGACCTCCAAAAAACTTTTCTTTTTTTAAGGAATCAAAATAATGAAATTTTTAGAGGTATTTTCAATTCGTACAGCTAACGTAAATTTAAATATTTAGCGGAAATTTTTAAATTACGATGGAAAAACAGTTTCGATTTTTTTTATTCGTATGGAGAGTTATGCATCCTAATGTACTTGCATTCATAAAAATGTATATATGCCCAAATGAATAGGAAAATTATGTGTATGATTACAAGAAAATTATATTCAAAATTGTATGTACCATTGTCTTCCCTGTCCAGTCGAATTCTCCATCATCCACATAGCCCTTACGATCGAATAAGTCTTGAAACAGTCTTCGCAGAAACTCATAATCGGGCGTTTCAAAAAAATCTAATCGCCGCACATAACGCAAATAAGTTGCGAATTCTTCGGGGTGTCCATCGCAAAGCACCTGCAACAGGTATAGTTTTTAATTAATATTTTTTTTTTGTTTCAAGCAGAGATACATATACATAAATGCAATTTGATTACTTTACCTCAATGGGTGTTGCACGTTTTGTATCACCAATTTTTTGATATCTTTCTTTAAGTGTATCAGCCTTAAGGCCTTGCCACGGCAGTGAACCTCTTAAGAAATACATGAACATATGTCCTAATGCTTCTAAATCATCGCGTCTTGATTGCTCTCTGCCCATGTGTGTATTTATTGACATATAGCGTGCGGTGCCGGTGAGAGATTTATGCTCCCGATATGGTATATGCCTATTTGTATCTAAATCAATGTATTCTTTGGCCAAACCGAAATCTGTTGGAATAGAGAGAGAAAAAAAACGAGTTAGAAAAAGTAATAAATATCTATTTAATGTAATAATGCTCTCGTTAGGTTAGGCTAGAATATCGTCGAAAAATGTAACGCCTTCTGACGTGGGTGCCAACCAGCAAGAACCTCAACGTCAATTGAGATCAATTTGTAGCCCTCCCTGGCTAACTCATCAGCAGCCTTATTTCGGTGAATGTTGGGATGATTAGGAACTCAAAGTAATTTTACTGAGAAGAGCTCTGCACTTCTTAATCAGCTTCGACTTTGATGTAAGGGGCCGCAGAGCCATAAAGCAACGATCTTCAGCGATAGCGACTACTTCTACCTGAAAAAACTTTCGTTCAACGTTCCAGTCAGCTTTTAAGTGAGAAGGAGCCCGAATGGCCAGTGGAGTTTTATTCAAGGTAGTGTTTAATCGATGTCCTGCTCCTATACCCAATCCTTTTATCTTTCCATAAACCAATTTCTCTGATTCTTACAGCAGACACTGAACTAAATTATGTGAAATTCTATAAGTTTGCAGTAATATCACTGAGGACATACATATGTAGGGTAAAATCTCATTTCCTTGAAGTTTTAAAAAAAAAATTTTAAATTATGGTTCTTTATTTTTTTTTTGTTTTGAGTATGCAATTTTGTAGCACATTAAAATTTAGTATGGTAAAGTGCAAGTTTCAAGTTGCTAAAAATCTCTTTGGTTTTTGGCAATTTTGTTCTGTGTGTTGAACATTTTTTGTATGAAAAAATTTGGTAAAAATATTTTCTTTTTGAATATTTTTTTAATTCATAAAATTTCTTATTTGTCGATCCTAAAAAATCGACCTTAAACTTTCTTCGACGCTTCTTTAGATTAAACACATTTTTTTTTGTTTTTCTCTCTTTTTAATTTTGTATAGTAAATAGGTAAATAGGTACTCACCAATTATGTGTATAATTTTTTCTCGCCTCGTCGATGTTCTGCCTATGAGGAAGTTCTCTGGTTTCACATCCCTATAGATTAAGTGCCGACTATGAACATATTCGATCCGGTGGAGCTGATTGGAGGTGCGTTGAAGTTGAGACAAAGTTGTATTTAATGAAAACAAAAAAGCGTATTAGTGACTTAAGAAAATAAATTTCAAATTAAGTATGTATTTACTAATATAAGACATGCTTGATTTGTTTAACAAAATAATTTAAATAAATTAAATGTACGCTATGTATGCTATAATTTGTTTCGTATCGCATGAAATTAAGAAAGATGCAAAAAGTGAGTGAAAAAGAAATGACTTTAAATTTGAGAGAGAAAAAAGAGTAATCAAGTAAGCTAAATGAAAGTGAAATTAAATAAAATGCTAACAATTTTTTTTCGGAGTGTCTCAACTAGCGCATATGAAATGCTCATAAAAATATCGAGTGAATTAGAAAAATTTAATAATAAAAAAAAAATTATAAATGGATATAAAGTGAAAATGCGTTAAAAAAATTAAAAATCATAACTCGAATTTCCACTAAAAAAAAAAAATACGCACATCTACAAAAGTAATGGCTTCGTAGAAATGAATGAAAGAAAAGAAAAAAACAGCATCAACAGAAAAATGAAACACGCAACTTAACAGCCAAGTTTTTTTATTTTGTTTGTACTTCTAATTCGAATACGTTTCAAACATACATAATTTGTTTAAATACTAAGTTAGCATGCAAACAAAAAAAAAAATCTACTAACTCCGCTATACTCTAAAAAAAAAAACAAAAAAAACTGAACCAACTACATTCAGTTCAATCAAAGTATCTTTTAAGCTTATTTTCAATTTTGATTTTCGATCATCTACTCTACATTTTAAGGTTCGTCTACTATAAAGCCTGCTTGAATTTTAGTTGTGTAAATTTAAAAATATTAGCGCTTGCTCTAATTTAATAAATTTATTCGCTCGATCACTCCGTTGATTTCACTTAGCGTGGACAACAACCCATTAGCAAAGCAACAAACCAATTGCAAGATCGCATGCATATCCACTCGCGCACCTTTCGCACACTCACACACACCACTTTGCACTCGCCCAGACACGCCAGCAAGCCCACAGCCGTTTATTAGCGAGGACATCTCCAACTTTAAGGGGGTACTGCGCCTAAAAGTGTGCTTCTTATAGGCGCTAAACTTTATTTTCGAACTATTTTGTATGACTTTTCATTTTGTTTCTTTGTTAGTAGCAATTGCGCAAACTTAGGGTGTAATAATAAGCCAAAAATCATATGGTAATTGAATGTATCATTAAAAAAAAATAAAATAATGCGCTAAGGTTAAAAGGTGAATTAAAATTTAGGTGAATTAGGTGTCCTTAGATACATATTAAGTGGTGCTGGTGAGNCTTAGGGTGTAATAATAAGCCAAAAATCATATGGTAATTGAATGTATCATAAAAAAAAATATATAATGCGCTAAGATTAAAAGGTGAAGAAAATTTTAGGTGAATTAGGTGTCCTTAGATACATATTAAGTGGTGCTGGTGAGGGTAGTAGTGGATAATATTAGGCTTTTGGACTTGAAACAAAAAAAAAAAAACATTGATTAATAAAATTTTATTAGCGTGGAAAAACCATTAGCAACCGCTTGGTTAATTACGAATTATTTTTCAAATACATAAAAGCGCAGTGGTAATGCTTAGTCGATTATTTGTATTTCTTTCTTTTGCCTTAGTTTAGTTTGTATTAGCATTCTAAATGGGGTGTTTGTTATGCTTTTTTTGTTTTGTTTTTGTTTTCNGTATTTCTTTCTTTTGCCTTAGTTTAGTTTGTATTAGCATTCTAAATGGGATGTTTGTTATGCTTTTTTTGTTTTGTTTTTGTTTTTGTTTATTTTTCATTTGTATTTTAAATTTTTTTGTTTTCGTTTTTTTTTTTTTAGTAAATTGTTGTGTGTACTTACTAATTGTATAGCTATCAGTAGTACTGTCTTCAAAGTGAATCGTCTGCCGCATATATCAAATAAATCTTCAAGTGATGGACCGAGCAATTCCATAACAAGTGCATTGTACTTGCCGCATGGACCGAAGTAATATACTTCGGGTACACCCTCTGCTATAATTATAACAACAATTGAAGAATAGCAAACTTTAACTTTCTTATTGAATAAAAAAAGATTACAACAAATTAAAAAGGTATTACTGTTTTAGGATTTTGCAACAAAAAAAAAATATAGATTTACATAGGTGGATATCGTTGATGGGAAGATGTCACAAAAATCGCAAAAAAGGACGTAGGAGTGAAAGTTATTGCCGCAAAAAAAATATATATAAAAAACAGAGTGACTAATATTTTTGCTCTCATAATGCATTGACAAATTTTTGAAGATTTATTTAACAGCTTTTTGTCTGATTCGGCTGTGCTGGCTGTTAAGTATTTGTTGTTGGATTAGTTAAATTAATAACATTTGCAGTTTTATGGTAATACTGCGTTGGGAAGACTTCGGTCGAGGCGATAAAACTATTCACAGAAGTAGAATGACAAATATATTTACAGCAAAAGTTTGTAGGGATAGGTTATGGGTGGAGCATTAGAAATGTTAGTACAATAGCATTTTGTATACCTGACAAATAAAACGAATATTAATACACGAAGCAGCAAGCAAATAATTCGGTTCAGGTTTTCAGGAAATATTTTTTAAGAAAGTGATTTTTTTTTTTAATTTTTTAATATTTAATATTTTTTCTTTTTCTACTTTTTGATTTTAGAGTATCATTTTCTTTTAATTTTTATATTCTACTCTGCCTTTTTTGCAAATTCTTGTTATCAAATGAATTTTCATTATTTTTAAATATTTTTTATTTTCTTTGTTTCAATTTCTTTATTTTTTGCATTTTTTTTGTTTTGTTATTTATTTTGCGCGCTTCCACTCCACAATGCCTGGGTTCAAACCCTGGTCAAAGCAACATCGCAAAAATATAGAAAAAAGGTTTTTTCTTAACAGCGGTCGTCCCTCGGCAGGCAATGGCAAACCTCCGAGTGTATTTCTGCCATGAAAAACAGCTTCTCATAAAAATACAATCGCCGTTCGGAGTCGGCGTAAAACTGTAGGTCCCTCCGCTTTGTGTGACAACATCAAGGCGCACGCCACAAATCGGAGGAGAAGCTCGGCCAAACACTAACATATGTGTAAGCGCCAATCTATTATTATTATTATTATTTATTTTATTCTATTATTATTTTATTAGTTTTGTAATTTTTTAAATTATTATTTTTTATCATCTTTAGCATGTCCTTTTAAATATTTGCGTATTTTGTAGTATATTATTTTTTATCATCTTTATCATTTAGTTTTTAGTTTTTTATTAAGTTTTTTAGTATCTATATAAGTTTTAATTCATTTTTTTATCTTTTTATTATTTTATCATTTTTGTTATTTTAAATTTTTTTGCTACCTTTTATTATTTTATTTTAACATTATCATTTTATCGCTATTTTATTATTTTTTTCATAGAGTATTTTTTTATTTTCTCAAGTAGCTTTTAAATGTATCTGCCTTTCAAACGCTTTTTTTTAACAAAATTTGTGTTCAAAGATACACTTCAAAATCTACATGAGAAATCGCTCCTTAATTTTCATTAATTAATTCTTTTAAAATAAAAAGGAATAAACTTGAATATTACTATGTATTTACTTTAAAATTTTCGATGAATTTTTTTAGTAATTTTTTTTTTATTTTTGTTATTATTTGTTTATTTACGTTATTGTTGTATATTTCCAATTTTTATAGCCTTTTCTTTAATTTGTATTGTTTTTTTGTTACATATTGTGTAAACATAAAACATATATTTTCTATTATTCATTTTGTATGATTGAATTTTTTGTACTTATTATATATTTTTTAATTAATTTTTTTTACATATTTTATTTTATTATCTATTTTGTTTGAAAGCGGTTGTCTTGCCTCTTGATTTGTTTATACTTTTTAAAATTCTTTTCTAAATTTTCTAAATTAAATTTCAAATTTGTTTATTTATTCGTTTTTTATCCTTTTATTTTTCTTAATTTTTTTTAATTCATTTATTTATTTAATCTTATGCGTTTCTATTTGCTGATTTGTTGAAATTGAATTCTTTACTAATATGCCTTATAATTTATTTTCACCGCCTACATTTAAAACTAAAAAAAAATCTAATAAAATTTTTCTGAATGCACTACGAAGTAGTAAGTAGCAAGCACTTCTCTGCACGCACACAAAAAATAGATGTTCTCGAAGCATTTTTCGAAAAAGTCTGCTTCCGTAAATTCACGCATTTACTTATAATTAGAGATATGTTTTAAAAATAAATATGTATCTACAATAATGGTAACGTAAATCGGTATAACTCCAACTCACAGCAAATTATACAGTAACTACTAAAAGTATGTACTACTAAGTAATAATAAATAGAATAGTTTGCTGCTTTAAAGCGTCGCCTAAAATACTTATGTAACTTTTTGATCTTTATAACATACATAGGTATAAAAAACAACTGAGCAGTTCTTTAGCGAGTAATTCAAATAAGTGGGGGATTTTAAGCAAGAAATAATGTAAATATGTACATTCATATTTTATATATGTTCATAATCATATAAAATTTTAAAAAAGCTTTGCGCCGGAACTTTCCTCCAACTTGTAGAGTCTATTTTGAGAAAAATTTTCTTTCATTCTTAGAAGCTCATATCCAAAACGTTGGAAAACTAAGATTTTCAAATTAACAGCGGCGGTGTGTCACACGAGTACACTCGGTGTTAAAAGCCTGCTTGGCTTTTGCAACTTGTACCCAACATGCAGAATGCAAATATAGATCAAATACACTGTTGCCATTTTTCTATTCAACAACAAGTCTCTTTAACTGGATAATTTGAATATAAATTTAATTAATAAATTAAGTTTTCAAATTGCTTATCTCAAATCTGAGCAAAAAATTATAGATACTCAATATTACAATTGCATCTTTACTTCATTAACCAATGCCCTGTTGCCAAATTTCAGGCACGTTATCGATAGTCCAGTTTCGAGCAAAGTAGTGTACATACGTTGTTGTCAAATTTCGTAAATGGTGAGGCTCTCGGCTTTACTAAATATTGCTTCTGAACTTCTTGTCCTTTTGTCAAAATATAATTCGTTTTTCTGCTTGTGAAGTATGCATTTAAAGCCCGGTTTTTAAGTTTTTGGGCACAGCATATTTTTCATTGTTTTATTTACTGTCGTTTGGCTACTATATAACTTGGCTATTTGGTGCATCAGGTCCATCTTATATTAAATCTAATACCAAACTGATATATTTCATTTCGCAAAATAAGTTCAGAGTGATAGAGAAAAAAGGAGGTGGAGTGGTCGGACATACATATGTACATTTTTAGTGTTAATTTAGTTTAGTTTTTAGTGTTTGATTTATTTAAAGAAGTAAGAAAATGTCGACGGCTGCATGGAAGATCGAGCTAACTCGGCAGAATTCGGTTTGAAAACGCCTTATCCCAGCTGCCGCTTCAAAACGGCCCATATCAACATATTTTCAAATGAGATAGGGCGTTCTTTAAACAAATTCTGAGATATAGGGCGTTTTTGAGCCATTTTCTGAGATAGGGCGTTTTCGAAGCGGCTGCCGAGATAGGGCCAATCTTCCACTCAACCGTCGATATAATCTGGTGACACCTTAGAATTCGAAAAAATATAAATATTTTATATAATTTTTAACATAAATTTTCTATAGAGCTATTGTTTCGTTTAAATCGCACTAAATAAAATGGCTGTTGGGTTGTTGTTCAATTGGAAAAAAAAAACACAGGACGACGAGCGAAGGTCAGGAGGGGGGGAACCAGCAACAGAAGACGCTGGCTGGGATTAAGCATGCAAAGAATTCGGGCTGCGTACAATGCATCCTCTTAAGTATTTTGTAGAATGAGGGTGGTAAGTTGTTGATTGTTCGATGTTTTTTTTTACAATTTTTAGTAGCAACTTTTCTGAGTTTAGTCACGCGTGATTTGTTGTTAGTTTCAGTAAATTAAAACAAAGCTTAGAAAATGGCATTTGCTACTAACGAATATTTACATAACTATGTAAGTAACTAACTATGTATGGATACCTACATACATACATATGTACATACCTAAGCAATAACAAATGATTTTCTATTTCTGAGGCTAGAAAATCACACGTAAATCTAATTTAATTAACTACAGCAAAAATTAATCTACAACGTATAACTCACTAAATCAAAAAAAAAAACTACTAAAAACAAATTTATTTACAACATAGCTCAAAAAACAAAAAATAAAAAATAAACTAACGGTAACTGCATTTATATCGAATACTATAATTNATGATTTTCTATTTCTGAGGCTAGAAAATCACACGTAAATCTAATTTAATCAACTACAGCAAAAATTAATCTACTACGTATAACTCACTAAATTAAAAACAGATAGGAGCTTGATACTAAAAACAAATTTATTTACAACATAGCTCAAAAAACAAAAAATAAAAAATAAACTAACGGTAACTGTATTTATATCGAATACTAAAATCNGACGCTGGCTGGGATTAAGCATGCAAAGAATTCGGGCTGCGTACAATGCATCCTCTTAAGTATTTTGTAGAATGAGGGTGGTAAGTTGTTGATTGTTCGATGTTTTTTTTTACAATTTTTAGTAGCAACTTTTCTGAGTTTAGTCACGCGTGATTTGTTGTTAGTTTCAGTAAATTAAAACAAAGCTTAGAAAATGGCATTTGCTACTAACGAATATTTACATAACTATGTAAGTAACTAAGTAACTATGTATGGATACCTACATACATACATATGTACATACCTAAGCAATAACAAATGATTTTCTATTTCTGAGGCTAGAAAATCACACGTAAATCTAATTTAATTAACTACAGCAAAAATTAATCTACAACGTATAACTCACTAAATCAAAAAAAAAAACTACTAAAAACAAATTTATTTACAACATAGCTCAAAAAACAAAAAATAAAAAATAAACTAACGGTAACTGCATTTATATCGAATACTATAATTAACAACATATTGACAAGGTTGTTTAACGAAACTAGCAAAACAAAAAAAAACTTTTCAACCGCAAAATTCTCCAAACACAACGTAACTTTGGCTAAAAAATCACAACTCGGGTTTTGGCTACTTTTTTATTTAATAATTTTTTTACAAGGAGGTCTGTTAGTTCAATTGCGTCGGCAAACAATAAGGTCTGATTCACAAAGTGTACAAATTAACGAAGTGGAAGATTTATTAATCAAATTAATACATAATTTTAACAAAATAAGGCAAAGTAAAAGAAAGTGAATAGGAAATCCTAATGTACACTGGCGTTCAAAACCTAGGGACTGGTGATTTTTTTTATTGTTCACAATATTTTTCAAACCAACATTTTTTTGTATTTTTTTTTTTTATATTGTTAATGCTATTTAAACAAAAGCCTCAAACTTTAGGCCAACTAAAAAAAAAAAAAGGAACCAAAATTCAACTTTTTAAATCTTATTTTTAGAACATTTTTGGGTATACCCAGGGAATTTAAGAGTTCGCGTAGATTTTTTTTTATATAAAAAGTGCAATTTATAAAAATATGCGTTAATTTAAAAAAAAAATATTTGTGCACGGTGTGGACATTTTCTTTTTCATGTTTATAAGGGAAAAATCAATATTTCATTAGCTACATATACATAGGCGCATATATAACTGCAATTCTGATTAACAGTGAATTTTTGATAAAAATTTTTCGAATATGTGAAAAAATTGTATTTTCCTAAAATTTCAATCTTTGTTTAAACTGAAAAAAAAAACATTCACTCAGTTTTTAACGCCAGTGTACATACAGTGGTGGAAAAATAAATAGGGACTCGACATTTTAACAAATTTTTCCTATTTTAATTTTGTTTATTTAATATTTATTATTATTTTTTTACAAAAGTATAGCTCATTATCTAATAAAAACCATATAAATATTTCAAACTTTGTGCAAAAATTATAAAAATTCCGCAAAATTGCATTTAAATTCTCAACTTTTTAATCAGAATTTTTTTGAGTACGCACTTTTATAGCCGATTAAATTTTGGTAGAATAAAGTGCAAGTTTTAAGTTGCCAAAAAATCGCGTTGATTTTTGATAATTTTTTATTCTGAATGTATTACGCACTCTTTTCATAAAAAAAAAATCGAACATACTTTAGTTTGTATGGAAGAAAATGCGTTCAAAAATATTGCCAAAACTCAACGCGAATTTTTAGCAACTTAAAACTAAAATTTAATGGGCTCTAAAACTGCATACTCAAAAAAATTCTAAAAAATTTAATCAAAAAATTTAGATTGAATTTTGCAGAAGTTTTATAATTTTTGCACAAAGTTTGAAATATTAAATAAACAAAAGAAAAATAAGAAAAATTTGTATAAATTCTTAGCCAGTAGATAAAAATAAACGACGCAACAAAGGGAAAATTAAAACAAGTGAACAAACGTTAGATGGAAAGTGAAGAGTACAAAGTTAAAGCAGCAAACTACGATAATAATATTATAGAAAAAAATATAAATATATAATGTGAAAACCGGACGCTTATAAATTGTATAATTAAGCATGTAGACAAACCAAAGCGAACAATTTTGGATTACCACAAAAATAAATAAAAATTTTTTATTTACAAACTAGAAAAAAATAGTTGAGACACTTATTAGCGTTTAATTAAAATTTATAAAAAAAGAAACGTATTCCTAACTAATACTATTTGATGAAAATTTTAAAGTTAACTATGTTTGATATCGCAGTAAATTTTAAGCCTTAGCTTAAGGACTTGAAAAATTCGTATCAATACAGCAAACAGATCTGAGGATCCTCTCAGATGTAAACCTCTTTGTTTATATTTTTCCAATAAAAATTTGAAATACACTCTGTCTAATATGACGCGATATTTTAAAAATTGTGTTATTGCAAACAAATTGTTTAGTAAATTTCGGTAGACAGATCATTTTGTATTGCGAATTTTGCTAGTTTCTTACTCTGGAATAAGCGGCTAAAGCACTAAACGGATCTAAAAAAAACAGTCACATGATCATTAATTCTTTGTAACAAAGTCGAGCTCATTGGTGCATAAAGCTGAAAAGCTTTTGAAGAAAGTGTCGAAATACATATCGAGGGCTTTTCTATAGTTCGACTTGGAACTTTTTCTGTAAGTTTGTTCTCTTCACACCATGTAGTCTTTGCTAAACTGGGAGAGAATCTTTGTTTTCATTTTCCCACTGAATCTCCTTCAAATCACTCTGAATTTACTTGATCGATCACTTAGTAAGCTCTTTTAAGCTCCTCTACATATGTAAACCTACATATATTGGATTATCCATAAATCTTTTCAAATTCCCACAGAGTTTTCGACGCTATACACTTTTAACCAAAATATCAAGTATCTAGCCAGTCACTTACAGAGTCCAATTTTACTATCACCTTGAAACCGTGAAGAATACGGAAAAGAGCTCAAGTGGCTGCATTGACGGTCAAAATAACTCTCTAAAGAAAGTTCGTCAATTTAAAGGTTTACTTGAGATCTGGAAACCCGTTTGCAGATATAAGTATGTAGATCGTTCGATTGGTTTCTTCGATGATCGTCAGATTGCGGAAAATTAAACCATGTAAAGATCTTTGAAGTTGCCGCCATTTTTCCGAGCAATTAGCGCTGAGACACGATCAGACCACTGTCTGGGGCCAAGGACTTCGCTATTCCTTGGGATCTGGGTGAATAGGACGTTAAGGTTTAACTTGTTTTCAGGCTGTCGGAGTTTCCTGACAATTCTTATAGACAGTAACAGCATTTATTTAGATAAGAAATCGAAATCTAGAGAAGTTTGGTAAAACACCGATCCAAGATAGTGAAGATACCGAAACCCATCACATTTTCTGTGCAGAAGCTTCCGAAAAATGGAAATATTTTAAGCACCTAAAGATATTGCAATCAACAAATAGCCTATATGAATGCTAACGAAATTTTTCGAGGTCAGCTAACTTCGGTTTTCCCAAAGTTCACTCTACTGTTAGATCGCGCGACTGTTTTCTAAAAAGTTTTTCCTTTTCTACATATCAGTTTTGTTTTGTTTTTTTTTGCTTGCTTTCACTTTTAACTTATGTCTATTGCTCTAAATAGCTGTTTTAAAACTACTCTTTAATACTAAATAAAGATAGATATGTGTACTTTTTTTTCGAAAACAGAATAAGCAGCATAGCGTACATATAACTTATTGTAAAAACGAAAATTAACGATAAAATTTAGAAAGAAAAACATAGCTCAGTATATAGAGAGTATAGGATTACGAAACAAAGTATTCATACAATACGCAATTTAGTTAAGATAACATGAGAAAGAAGTGAATAACAATAACAATAGAAATTAAACAAAAGTAAGCAGAACAGAAAAAATATAAATCAAACATAATGTGGTAAACTTACAAGTTGCTTAGCTATCATCAGTACAGTCTTAAGAGAAAATTTACGGGAACAAATATTGAAGAGATCTTCTAAGGACAGTCCCAATAACTCTAATACCATGGCATTATAACGGCCACCACATGTGCCCAGATAATACACGCGCGGTATACCCTCTGGACATTCATCTACGCCGTTTTCAATACAAATACAAGTGGTCACGTCAAAGGATTTATAGGTTTTTACATTTTGTTGATTTGATCAATTGGTGATGTGTTTGTGAATGATGAGCATTGGTATGAATCCAGGGTAAGCAGACGTAGGCAAATAATCCAAGCATTCATCAACATCCGGCAGGTGTGTACAGGGTGTGGTATAAATTCATCGTTTGGACGTAGTGGTGGCGTTCAAAGGATGTTTGGTAGTTTTTTTTTTCAAGGATTTGTAGTGCGTGGTGAATTTATAGTTTTTGTTTAAATTTTTTAAATTTGTTTAGCAATAGATGGAAAGCACGCGCGCAGCAACAGCAACATTTATACGCAAATATACAACAATAAAAAAATAAAGTTGATACAAATTATTCTCGATATTACAGACTACAGTCGTTGTGAATGTATGGATGTAGTATATGTATATGTATTTAAATGTATGTGATGCGCTTGAATGTATATACAAAATTGGAAATGTGTAATCCTATTATCGCTAAAATTTAATTACGCTATTTCTGTTTTTCTAGCTCACGTATTTTATAGCGATTTTTATACGCCGAAATTGCTTTCAATAATTCACTTGTGCACCGAACTTCGAAATATGTTCGAGAAAATCTATTTTTTCTGCTTAGCCTATGTAGTTATTAAGTTATATTTTAGCCCTCGTTTTGTGTACCAAAAGTTTTTTTTTTTATTAGAACAAAAAATTGTGAAATTTGCGAAGGCGACAACGGTGCAAGACTTTTTATTTGACAATATCAAGCTAAGTTAGATCAATTCAAAGCGGGAGTGTTTATAAATAAAAAGCGTGTGAAATAAAAACAACCAAATTTGACTTTTATAGAAGTGATATGGAACTTTGTTTTGTACCAAAGGTGCAAATTTTCACATAAATCGATTACATGTTTTAAATTTTCTAAAAGCTTGAGGAAAATGCGCTAAGTTTAAAAGCTGTGGAAAATTCTAGGGAAGCTTTTTTAAGAAAATATTTTTTTTTATATATATAATTCAAAAGCTCAACAAATGTGTATGCATGTAAGTTACATTTTAAATAAATTCCAAAAGCGATAATACTTTCAAATTTTTAAACAAGTTTACAGCTTTTCTTCATAGTTTTCCAGTTTTTTTTGGTTTAAATCGGTTTTAGACAGAAGGGGCTTTTGTCCGGTTTCCATCTATATAAAATGTATGAGTAGTTTTGACCATAAAGAGCTTTTATCCAGTGCCAATTATGCATAATATGTATGTATGTAAATGGAAAGCTTGAGAAGCTCGCCACGCTTTAAACAGCTCGTCATGAGTGATCTGATTTCATAAAAATGGCACTTTGCGAAAGAAGATTTTAAAAGCTTTACCTCAGGTGCCTTTAAAGCGGTGATGGATACTGCCTTGCCCTCGGACAAAGCCCTTTTAAGCTTTCTATAGGAGCGTGCAAGGTGAAAGCTCTCTCTGCCCATCGCTACTCTAAAACATAATTACTTCATATCACCCGCGTGCCACAGTTTTCAAAAGCTCATATACCGCTAGCACAAAATATAAGCCTTCGCTGGCCAACATTGCACTAAAGACAACAAAAATAAATAATTGACATTTAAAAGCTAATTCAAGGCAGAAATACACACAGTCAGTCTTCTTTTGAGGACCTTATCGAGGTGTAGAAATGGGTATTCTTATCACTCGGCTGCAGGGAGAATACGTATGTATGTACATATGAAAAAAGCTTTGAAAAGCTTTCAAAGTTCAGCAGCTTTGAATTAGACGACGCTTGATGCTTCAAAATGTATAATGCATGCCAAAGAGAGCTTATAATCTGTTTAGGCCTATGCAAAATGTGCAGTAACCTTGAAAACGGATTTGCAAATTTGGTTTAAAACATATTTTAGCTATGGTTTAAAAAAAAACTCACTTCAAAACGTCGCACTCGAAAAATTTTATTCGAATTTGGTTGCTTTTATTTCAAAATATTAGTAATATTTTAATTTAGAAAGGAATATGCCAACATTTTTCAGAATTTCGGGGTTCTATTCAGCAACTTAATCAAATGGAGTAAGAGAGTTTTGTTTAGTTAAGGGACCGTGGGAGAGGGTAAAAAGGCATTAAGTAAAAATATAAATGTATGCAGGGTTATAATTCATAGCTAAAATAAACGAAACCGATTACATACCATGTGATCCTAATAGTTTATAAAACCTATACTCTAAATGTAGTTGCGGAGCCTTTGACTTCATAGGCTCCATTTTTATTGCTACGTGTTCATTGTTGTACAGATTTTTGCCTGAAATGAGAAAGAAAGAAGAATACCAGTGCATTAAGATTTGATAAAAAATTTAAAAGAAGTTTACATTTAGACAGGAGAAGCGCCTAAAAGTAGACGCTTGTGTAGACTTAAATTCGAGAAGAAGATTTTCAAAGTGCATAGCAAAATTAAAGACTCAAAGATTATACACATTTTAGCTGCGGAATTTCACCGAAAACATTTTCGCAAGCAATAGTTTTTCACATCGCAGTCAAATCGAGGTGAGTTTAAAAATTTCCGAAATCATGCTTCTCTCTCTAATTTCCCGGAAAAGTTCAACGCCTGTATTTCCACAGCATAACCTTAGACACAAAATATTGCATTCCGAAAATTTGCAGGCCATGTCAATGCCATAAACATTAAACATTTGCGAGACCAAAGTGTCATGTTGCACAGTGACAGTGACACTGGCACACTGACTGTCAGTAAAGCATACCAACATTTAAAATTTTGCAGGCAACAAATGACAAAAAAAAAAACGGATGCATTTAAATGCAGTGCCACTTTTTTGGCATACATCAATTACATACGCATGTATTTATATGTGTGTGTGTGTGTATGTTTGCATTTATGAGAACAATAACAAAACGCCAAAAAATTAAAAAAAAATCAAAATTTCATTCCATCATTGATTGCGTGCAGCTCTCCTCCTACCTGCTGCATCAGCGCCACCGGAACTGGCGCTGCCATTGCAACTGCCGGTGCCGCTTGAACTGGCAACAGTGCTGGTGCTGCCGCCAAAACAGCACATGCGTCGACCTAATGGCAAAGCATTGCAAAGCAAACCAAAACAAAAAAAAAATAGTTAAATTTTTTGTGCACTCTCGACTTTTTTCTTTACTATCGCTATTTTTTTAATGGAAATTCATTCATACGACAGCCATTTTTATGATTTATGAAAGGTCACAGCAGCTATCAACCAATGTGATGGATAATGAAAAATTGAAATGAAAATCTCGCCAATCCAGTGTGTGAATTGCTTCCAGAAAACTAGCTATAATCTTTTGTGTGTTATTTTTTTCTGTTTTTTTTTTCAACATAAAATCGTCTTTTAAAATTAAAAAAAAAAAAAATCTGTTTGCGCTTTCAACAAAATAAAATTTATCGAGCCCTAGCCGCCAAAGAGATGTAAGCGACATTTTTTTCAAAATTTTCTTTTTGATGTGAAAATGTGCATCAAAAATAAAATTTAGAAAAAATGTTGTTTACACCTTTTTGGGCAGTTAGGGCTCTATATAATGAATTTACAGCGAAATTTAAGATGAATAACCGTTTTATTCGATAACAAAACTCTGGTTTATTCGATATTTTAAAAATCATGATTTCAAAAAAACCTTCCAAAAATTTGGAAACCCTAGTTTTGGAAAAACCGAATCAATCATAAAATACAAATGTTTCTGGGACTGAAGTTACCTACTTTAGCCTCCATTTACGGAATAGAAAAAAGCACAATTTCAAACCTTCGATGGACGCTGTTTTTTTTTTATTTTATAAATAAAATAAATATAAATAAACTTTCAAAAGTATAAGAAAAACTTCAAGACGGCAATTTCAGCGCACGGAAATATCAATTTAATTTCAGTGATATATTTTTCCCACAAAGAACAGCGCATTTACAGCCATTAGTGAACTAAATTTATCACTCAATGTTATTGGAATTTTCAGGGTCAAAACCTTCTCCACATTATTAACTAAGAACAAAATAAAAAATAATCACACTTTGCAGCTAGATAATAAAATTTTAATACATAATAAATCCATGTAAACACCTCAGCACCTTGCCCACAAAGTTTGCGCAAACGGCGCTATTCGCACATCCCTAACACGTGTGCGCCGCGCCGGCCGTCCATATCTGAAGCACTGGCGTTGATTAAAATTGACTGATTATGTAAATAAATATACATACTTACATAAATAAATACAACAAACATAACAGTTGATAATAAAAAATATGAATAAAGTAAATAAGCTAAAACTAATAGGCAACAAATTGCTGATTGTAAAAAATGTGAAAAAAGTGCCCCGCTCGCTCGTTGCCTCCTCTTTTCTTTGCTGTTATTGCTGCTACTGCTGTTTGCGCAATTAAATAAAACTTGCAAATAAATGCAGCGCCTAAACAAACAAAAATTATCATTGGAAAAAAAATATGTACTCATAACAATAAAAATGAATGAATGAATGAATGAATAAACATTATCATGCCGGACGGGAGAGCAGAGCAAATATGAATATTTATATGGAGAAATAGCGAATGCAAAAAATCTATTGAAAATGTAATTGTGTCAATGACTAAAGTTAAACAAAAAAATAAAAATAACAACACTGCTAAGCTTACGACCGGAGAGTCTGACTCACACAATCGGCTCGCTTGAGTTGTTAATTACTTCTGAGAAAAACTCTGCTGCTAACTGATAACACTCAGCTATTTTGCTGTTAAATTTATTATTTACCTCGACTCTACAATGCATTTTATTAACACTGCGTTAGAAAAAGCGCGTGAGTGAGCGTCTAAAATGTAATTGGCATTGAATAAAATTAGAATGCATGCAAATCGAGAGAAATAAAATTTAATTACAAAAATTAAGTAGGTATACATGTAAAATAGGTGAGTACAAGGGGTGGCAAACGGCGGAAGGAACGGGGTGGGAAGGCTACGATGGCATTTTAGAGAATCTCTTTGTGCGAACATTTGCATATTATAAATACGCTGCTGATGTGTCTTTGTTTTATTTATTTTTGCTATTCTCATTTGGAAATTGTAGACGTCAAACACGCAGGCGTAAAAGCAGAATTAAAATGTACAACAATAAAAACAAAAACTTACGCCGCTTGACTTTGAAAAATTGGAATTTTATATTGCCCTCGTATGCATACATATTAAAATCATGAAAACCTCAGCTCATGTTGCAAAGAATTTGTAAAAACGCAGGGATAAGTCACACTTAGAGGCAATTTAGGTACCGTATGGCTTACTGAATTATTGACGCGTTTAGTATACAAATGTACATTGCACTGCATCACAGACAATAGAATTTTTACATAGCAAATTAAAGTGTTGAAAGAAAAACGACAATAAAAGAGTTAATTATCAAATCATGGCGTCATGACCCTCCGGCGCTAATACATACATACAGTGGTGGCAGATATAATAAGACTCGCCTTAGTTTGAAGAGTTTTGGCTATATTTCTTTGGTTTATTTTATGTTTAATATTCTTTTTTATAAAAGTTATAGTTATACAACAAACAACACATAAATCCATTTTTCAAACTTTGTTTAAAAATTATAAAAATTCGACAAATGTTCACCAAATTTTCAAACTGTTTATTCCAAACTTGCAGAAAAATTTTTGGTATGCAGTTTTGTAGCAATTTTAGTATAACAAAACGCAAATTTCATTTGGCTACAAAATACCGTTGATTTTTAAGATTTTTTTTTTGCGCTGACGGTGTCACGCATTTTATCTCATACAAAGTGTGCTCGACAATTTTTGATATGGTAGAGAATGCCTAGCATGGTCAACAAAAAAAAAATAAAATTGTCAAAAATCAACGGTATTTTCTAGCCACTTAAAACTCACACTTTATTATACTAAAACTAAATGCGCTACAAAACTGCTAACCAAACCAAAAACTAAAAATATTTCTCAAAATTATGAATAAAAAGTTTGAAAATTTGTTTTATAAAAATATATTACAACATAAAATAAGTTAAAGAAATATACCCAAAACTCTTCAAGGTACGACTAGTCTATTATTTATTTCTGGCGTCAATGTACATGTAATAATTTTGTTTACTGGCATCGTTAATAATTTGTACCGTTATCGACATTACTATCTTAGCGAGCATTGTTGTGGTTATCGATAATGTATTAAAATTGATTATATGAAAAATGTTTGTCACGCTTTGTCTCTCAAAGTACTATACATCGATTTGAATAATTATTTTTTCAAAATGAAGCATTTTTGGAAAACAACTAAGTGACATAATTATTATTCTTGGAAGATAAAAAAAAAAGAAATTCGTATATATTTCTAAGCAAATGTTGGCAAATCAATTGGAAAATTCGCAATCCACTTAACTTTCTAATCAAAAATATCATCAAGCAGCAAATCAAATAGAAATTATGGGTCACATTATTCAAAACACTGCTGCCATGGAAAGCGCCATCATTAACAACGGCACACAGTCACTCTTTAGTGTCGTTAACAAGTCAAACTGCAAATAGGAAGATTACGAAGCAAAATAAAATTTAAAAAAAACTGAAGAAAAAGCACTTGAAATCTTATTTCGACAATCTTAAAGCATATCTGAAGTACTTTTCAACGAAAAGCTTAAGCTGTCGAGTATTGCGAAAATAAAACAAATTAATGAAAGTATGTAGGAAAAAGAAAGGAGAGCTTGCTGTTCGAGAGCTGAACAGAAAGAAAAGCAAACGCTAAAAATACAATTTTAGAAAATACAAAAAATTAAGAATGGCAGGTAAGGTAACGAGCGCATGTTGGAAGGCAGAAAAGCGCGTAGAAAAGGTAAAACAAGAAACCTACAGGACATTCGAGTGCCACAGCACACTCAGTGAAGGACGAATGCTGATGTAAATTTAGCTAATCCTGGAAAATCCCATGCATGCGAAAAATATTTTAGATGAATGAAAAAGGACTACAGAGCAATGCAGATAGTGGGTTCTGTGTTCCGTTGGTGTTGGTGCGCACAAGTAAAAGGGTATGTATATACATATGTGAGTATGTATATACATACATACTTAAATGATGATATTAACGTTTATACATATTTTGAGAGAAATATTGCGAATTATTTCCAATGACATTTTCCAAAATCTGCGCCTTTCATTTAAACATTATATACATATTTTAAGCCGAGACAACGATGAGCTGCTTACCATTTGTATGTTAATTTAGTGCGACTTAGTATCGTCTGCGGGCGAAATTTAATCCGTAGGAATAATTTTAAAATTATCAAAGCACGACAAAATAATGTCATATCATAGCAAATCTCTTCTCAGTTGTCATGACGCATCGTCAATTAACAAAACAGCACAAAATTACGTAATTATGATATCAGAATTAGTAGATAAGCGACAGGCGAGTCGAGACAATCAAAATTGGGCGGATACAGCGAAAGTGAATAAAAACCAAAACGGCATGGAGTGAAGGAATAAAGGGTAAGAGATAAAAAGTTAAATGGAAAGTTTTAGATTTTGAAAAAAAAAACAAAAATAAACTTAAGTAGTAATTTTTTAAGTAAAATTTTGGTTTCAATTGTTTTTAAAGACCAGATAAATATAAAATTTTGGTTTGTATTCCAATTTTAAATTGTGTATGTATGTAACAAATTTAAATGAAATTGGAAAATTTTGAATTAAACAAAAATTAAAATTAAAAAAGTTCAAGTAAAAAAAAAAATTTTAAAAGAAAATTTTAAATAAATAAAGTTCTGAGTTTCTAAATTTTATTTTTTTTAAGAATATATAAAATTAAAAAACAAAAGTTATGAAAAAATTGTAACTTATGAAATTTTATAATGGGATAAATTAGAATTCGATAAACTTTTAATTAAGTTGGAAAATTTTTTAAGTCTAATTTTAAATTTTCTTCTAATTTTAGATTGATTTTACAATACAGTTCTCAAGAAAAATTAGAAGAACCATTTTGCATTATTTCTGTTGCTTGAAAAAGTACTTTGCTGTTGCTGTAATAAATTTTCTTGGAGAAATAAATATGCGAGCATTTTTTGCTTGAGAGCTGCATACTGATTTAAGAAATTTTGATAGTAGAACATTTCTTATCGTTTTATATGAATTTTTCGTTTTTCTTGACAGCTAAAGATAGGCCTTATAACTGAAATTTGTAAGGTTTAATTACTTTCGACTTGATTTTGAGAAAAATTATAACACTGTGCGAATTTAAGAATTTTAAAACTGCATATTCAAAAAAAATGGTAGGAAAAATTTAGAGCATGAATTGAAAATTAAGGATAAATTTACAGCAAGGAAAAACTTATAATTAATTGGAAGCTTTAAAATTAAAGANTATAACACTGTGCGAATTTAAGAATTTTAAAACTGCATATTCAAAAAAAAAATGGTAGGAAAAATTTAGAGCATGAATTGAAAATTAAGGATAAATTTACAGCAAGGAAAACTTTTAATAAATTGGAAGCTTTAAAATTAAAGCAAAACTGAAAACTAAAAATAAGTTAATTATGGGGAACATTAAGGAAAAATTTAAAATTAAGAAACGCCGTAAAAAGGAAAAGTTTGATATGAAGTAAGAACTTAAAATTAAGGAAAATTAGATAATTAAGGAAAAGCACGTAAATAAGGAAAATTTTAAATTAAGGAGAAATTTTAAATTAAGGAAACTTTAAATAATTAAAATTAAAAAAAAAAAACTTTAAAATTAAGAAAAGTGTTAAATTAAGGAGAAATTTTAAAGGAAAAGAAATTTAAACTTAAGGAAAGAGAAGGCGCCGATTCGCCTACAAATGAGATAATTCGCTCTTAAAATTTTATATAGCGAATTAGGTACGAAGTTCGAAGGGTAGTTGGGTGGCGAATGACGGAACGTCGTATAAAAATGTTTCGTGCGTTTTTAAAACATAAATACATATAACCATTTTGACTCAATGTGGATTAAGATGACAGTTCGAACTGCTCAAAGTTCTTTCAATGCACAAATACGGAAAAGTATAATTAACAAATAATAGAAAGTAACAATATGAAACTAAAGAAAACTTACAAAAACCGCAAGTGATAAAATTTTAAAGATAACAAAATCAAACCAACAAAAGTTAAGCAGACACTAAACCCAACCGATGGCAACAAAGAGTTGTGGGCAAGGCAGGCGAGAGGGTGAAAAAAGTGCGCGCTCAAGAGTCATTGACGATCGTCGTTCTTTGCAGTGTTGCCATGCTTTTATTGCACAGCTTAAAAGTTTACTTTACTTGGGCTGTGTTGCTCTTTTTTAGAGCATTTAAAAAAAAAAAAATAAAAAAAACAAAAAAACCGCGATCACTGCATTACCGCAACCAGACANGCGAGAGGGTGAAAAAAGTGCGCGCTCAAGAGTCATTGACGATCGTCGTTGTTTGCAGTGTTGCCATGCTTTTATTGCACAGCTTAAAAGTTTACTTTACTTGGGCTGTGTTGCTCTTTTTTAGCGCATTTAAAAAAAAAAAAAAAACAAAACAAAAAAACCGCGATCACTGCATTACCGCAACCAGACCGCAGACAAGCCAACATACAACGAGGCCAAATCATTCGCCGGCAATTCGTGCATGAATCATCCAGCCAAGCGAAAACGCACCAACACACTCCAAACATACGAATATCTCTAAATATGTATGTATTTATTAAAAATATACAAGCATATTTACTTTGTGGAAATGAGGCAAAGAAACAAAAACCTGCACTTCAATTAATGGCGGTAAAAAATGGCAGCGAATGAAACTGCAACAACAAAGCAAACACACCAAAACTAAACGATAATCAAGTCGAACGATCGACAAACGTTCGTTCAACAGCTGCTCCCAGTTGGAGCTGTGAAAGAATTGCTAAGGATATATGTATGTATGTATGTGGGTATATGTATTTGTGTAGATACATAAATCATGTTTTNGCTCCCAGTTGGAGCTGTGAAAGAATTGCTAAGGATATATGTATGTATGTGGGTATATGTATTTGTGTAGATACATAAATCATGTTTTTTTTTATGGTATGAAAACAAGTATTTTGCTTTGGGGCGCCGCTGGTGCCGATTGATTAGGTGATACAACGACCGAGCGGCTGAGCATAAATACCGAAACAATGGCAAAAAGGGTGCCTTAATAGGGTGCCTAAGTAGGTTGCGAGAGGAGCGAACCTCAGTTATGCATACATATGATTCCAGGGGTTGTGTTCTGACTTTTCAGTCATTCGTGAAAATAATAATAGCCTATTTACACCAAAAGCTTAACTGCAGTTAAGAGGTCTGATGTTCAAACCTATGTACTTGTAGTTTCAACTTCTGAAAAAGCGAAAGTTTCAAATACGAAAAATGTGCCGCACCTACAAGAACGCCCTTTATATGTAAATATGTATGAGTATTACTTGAGTTTCCTGCTGATCGTATACCATAAATTAAACTGCATCACAATGAAAGAGCCAAATAATAATAAAGACATAAATGCTTAATAAAAGGGACACCAGCAAACATAGCTAAAAATTGGAATAAATAAATTGGCGAATGGGTACAAAATGAAATATGATCGAGCGACATGGATCGACAACAGCAGTGCGAAAAGATTAAAAGATTTGCAAAAAACGATAAATGCTAAAAGGAAACCGGTTTCTGGAGTTGAACTGTAACCAATCGAAGTATATTTACGATGGTGTGTGAAAATTCTTTTGTTAGTAAGTAATTTAAGAAATACATATTGATATGTATTGAATACATAATGTTTTATAGTTTTATAGTTAAATAGTTAAATTTTTTTTTATGCAAAAATGTATCTAGACGCTCAAGGAGCATTTTTCATCAAAAATAAAATTTTGGAAGAAATTTGGCTTAGGTTTTATTTTTGGCGGTTAGGGCTCGTATGGTTCATTGTATAAGAAAAACTATATAAAATATATACATGAATTAAATAGTCACCTCAACTTGCACTTTACTATATTGAAATTTAATGAGCTACAAAACTGCATACTCAAAAAAATTAAAAAAATCCTGATAACATTTTTTTTTGAAATTTGATGATTTTGACAAGGGATGACGCAAAATCATTCCACCCCGTCGGAAACACAAACAACCAAAATTAAATTATTTGGTTTTTACTGTTTATCGTGACTTATTTTTGAGTTTATGAAGGATTTTCTTTAGTGAAGTTTGGTCGTGTGTTATACATTTGGCAGCAATTTTGACAAAATGTGATACAAATTTGTACTAAATTAACGATACAATTTAACTCAATATCTCGGAAACTACGGAAAAAATGGATAACGGCATTTGAAAGATCTTAATTTATTTAGTACAACTGTATAACTAACTTAATTTCGGGGACCGAGAACAAAAGGTGTAATAGTTTAGTTCCCAAGAACGCTTCAAAACCAAAACCAAAATGAGAACCAAACTGTAGTGAGCGTTCTCAACGGGAGTTACATAAGAATAAAACCTTGTGGAACATTTTAAAAGAGAAAAAAATGCGAAGAATACTTTCGAGCACATTTCTTAGAGATCAAAATGGGAACAAATGTCTGCGGAACTTTTTGGAAAAGAGCTAAATGGGTACAAAAATCTAAGGAACTTTCTCTCGACGAACAATTTGGGATTAAAAGTCTCAGCGAACGAAACGGGAACAAATCTACTCTGAAGTATTCGCGAACAATGGAAGCGAGAACAAACATTTTCACATAGCGTTCATAAGTTTGAATTGTTTGAATACGTTTAGTCAATTTTTGGGGTAGCTATGGGGTAGTAAGCCGTAATATCTGAACAGGTGATGCGTTCTGGGGTGTAAACATGGAACCCAACTCGCGGGGAATTCCCCGATTTGCGGGGAGTTTCAGCTCATTTAATTCTAGTATAATAAAGTTTCAAATGGCCAAAAATTACCGTTAATTTTTTAGAATATTGTTTGTCGCATTTGCTTTCATATAACGAGAAAACTTCGGCAAAAATCGGGGAATTTCATTGTCGAAATCGGGGAATTCTCAAAAATGCACTGCCTACCCTGGGTGTAAAACATTTCATCAAAAATTTAACATCCGATAATTCTGCGCAAAGGGATCGATTTGATCTTCCCTGAAAACGTTCTCGAAACTTTCGTTCTCATTGGAAACATTTACGGAAGTTTCGTTCTCATAATGTCCTTCTTGGGAACGTTCCTAACCTTTTCTAATTTTTTTCCATTCAAACTGCTCTCTATACTTTTGTTCCCGTTTGGTTCCTTTTTGGGAACGTTCTTGGCATTAAATTTTCTTCTCATGAAGAATTAAACCAAAACTGGAACGCGTTCTCGCTCCCTGTTTAATTCAGTCCAATTTTCTCATAAGACATTTATTTATCCGGGCGACGATATGTTCTCGCAACTGCGACAATGTGTCTACTCTTATTCTCTTGGCGTGTAGGCCTACAACGATGTGCATATCCTGTTTTACGTAGGAACGGCAGGTAATCCAGGCTGAAAGGGTATTTAAGAGATCATTTAAACCTAGAATGATGTCATCTCTAACAAACTGTTTCAAAGGTGGATGAGAAGAATGTGGGCGGTCGTCCCTTTTTTCAGTTTGCCAGCTTTGCAATTACCCTCCATAATCCGGTATACAAGCACTAATATGAGTGGTATTTTATAGTTCTGGGCCATCTCGTTCTCAAATAACTACGGAATTCTGTAAGATACTTTGCAGGGTCTATGTGTGAGACCACAGCTTTCAGGACAGCCTGTCAGCCCACTTCCTCTCTGTAGGCTTTTGAGCGACACTTTCGCCTGACATACACTGCATTGGGCATAGTTATAGTTACGCTGATAAACCAGCTGTCCGACGTGGAGCCATATTGTCGGCGCAAAGCCGACCCACAAGAAAAATGTGCTCAAATTCCGCTCACTTTTTCCAACGTATAAAGCATGATAAAAATATAGTAAGGTAGAACCGCTGAGAGTCACTTTTAAAATTCTTGACGTTTCCAAACAATTTAATTTTTAAATTTACTCACAAACGCACACACACATTTTCATTTTCAATCTCAAGCAACAACAATTTCGTACAATTTCAATTTTTTATTTTCACTTTTATATGATTTTAAAATGTTGGCAAACTTCAAAAAAAAATCATGGCCGACAAATTGAGAGAACGGTCCCTGCAAACCATTTTTTCATAGTATTCTGAATCGTAAAGAATTTTTAAAGAATTCGGAAAGATCCCGAAATTTCGGAAGAAAATCGGTAAAGAAATGAAAATAATGCTGCTATGTGAAGAATTTCTTGCAGACTTTTTTCAGAATTTTCTTTATTTTTCGTACAGAAATTTCTATACGAGTTCGTGTCAACCACTTCATATAATTTTCTTTGAAGATTCGGAAAAAAATCGTTACAGAAATCAGATACTCCTAAAGATTTCGTTAAGATTTCGGGAACTTTTGTTTGCAGGGGTTATACCTTGCTATGTTTTTATCATGGTATAAAGCATGGTACAAACAATATTTAGTAATCTAAAATTTGAGACAAATAAAAAAATTGAGGTTGTCGGAAGCAACTACTTAAGTATACATACAAACATAAAAAGCCCAGCTTAGAAATATTCCGTGACATTTACTCTAATTGAAGATAAACAACGCTTAATCTCAACTCCACACTCGGTAGCTGCTGGTTATTCTGGGAAGTAACAGTATTTATGTGTTAACAAAATACAAACAAATACAAAAATTCAAACTCCAGCTTAACCTTTTTATCTTCACTTGTTCGAATTTCACAATTCCACACATAATAAAATGTGACACCAGCTGAAAGATCAAGCGACAAAGATCAACCAAAAAATAATAAAAAATACATGAAATTTCAAGCGCTTCTCGGAATAAGCAAATGAGTAATAAAATAATGCATGAAAACATGTTGCAACATGAGCAGTAGTGAAAGTATACATGAGCAGAGTGAACAAAGACACCAGATCAGAAAAAAGAATCAGAAAACAATTAAGAAATAAGTAAGAAGACAAAGATTAAAACAATGAAAGAGGAAATATGCAGAAGCAAACAGCTGAAAGCGAGGCTGTTCTGAAACGGGGAAATAACGCAACAGAAAGGCCAGAATAAAACATAAACAAAAAAGTGCCAAGTTCAAAGAACGACAACTCAAACAATGTAAATCGAGTTGAATTTACATACAGCAGAACGTGTGTGTGCATGTGTGCCGGCAAACAGCTGTCAAGGCAATGGTAATGGGAAAAACGACTGCTCGTTGTATGCAAGAACGTCACAAAAAGTAACCGTTTTCTCAAGAAGGTTTTAATATTTATTTGCCCACACACATTTTTTCGGAAATTTTAAAAGCTAACTGCACTGAATGTATTATATTTTAGTTAATATCCATCTTTCTACGACTAAGTAAAAACCGTACAGCGGATTTCGCGAGTTTGAAATTTGTTTGGGATATGAAGGCCTACCAAACGAACGAGTCAACATGTAAAAGTATTTCCTAAAATGGGTAGTTAAACAATAAAAAAAAACTATTAAAATTAAAGCACTGTTTTTGACATTCATATGTAAGTCAGCGACTTCGGCGAAAGTGTTTCAAATGGATGTAGAAGTACATACGACTACTCAAATACTAACCAGCAAATTTTTGAGTCTATGTCCAGAGGATTTTAGTTTTAAAAATACCCAAAACAATTATCTATCCTAATATTTGGGATCGGAAAAGTCGCCTTGTTTTAAGAAAACTGTATTTCGTCTTTTATAATAATTATTTATGTATGAGAAATACCTTTTCCATTTCGCGGGACGATTATTTTCAGATGGAGATTATTTACGTCTTCCCACATAATTTTTATTTTTCTCATCTCGCAGGGACGTTTATTTCAAGACGTAATTGATTTATTTATATGTGATTTTTTTTTCATGTTGTGGGACGTTTATTTTAAGACGAAAATGATTTACGGCCAACGTTTTCTTCTTAGAATTGTTACACGTACAGCCGATTTTACGAAATTAAACGCAAATATCTCCGAGCTCGTTTATTTGAATTTGGTTTTCTAACGTCTGGCAACCCTTTCCAAAAAACTAAAACCACGTAAAGGCAAAGCCCTTTAATTTGACACCTCAGTTTTGAAAATCGAACGAACGATACAGATTTGATGACATGAAAAATCGTGGCGTTAAATCTCCGAACTCAGTTAAGAAGTTTCATTACAATGAAAATCCCGTATAATTATTAAGAGAAGACGCAAATCATTTCCATCTCGAAATAAATTTCTCGCGAGACGGTAAAACATATAAAAGTCCCGTGTAATTATTAGGAGAAGATGAAAAAGTTTTTAGGCTAACGATTTTCATCTCAGGAAATGAAACCCACTTTTCCGTTGTTCAGTAATAATTGTACAGCAACATTTAATTTTATTTCTTGTAATCGTTATGGTCTCTGCTTTCTATTTTTTATTTTATCAATTCTGAGTAATTCCTAACTGTTGATGAAAATTATGACGCTCTCATAGGGATATTTTCGCTGCGCACAAATATGTGCCATGAGCCTGCGCTACATATGTACTTTTTATAATATGTACCGTCGTTTATGCAAATTTTTAATAGCTAGTACATGACGTTTTGCATTTATTAGGCACATTTTATTGAACTAAATTAGAATGCGAATATCAACATTTGTCAGGCAATCAACTCAAGTGGCCGGTCCCACAAACTTGCACACTTGCAGGCATGGGAGTGCGCGCGCAGGCAGTACTCTCCCTCCTCCGTGGGCTGTGTTTCTCCTAAGTATATTCGTTTATTTTTAAACTAACAATTATTTTTCGAATAACAATCAAATATTTAGTAGAATAAAAATCTACTCAACTGTCAATTTAAATTAAGTGCTGATTTCCTGCCACCCTACGTACGTTTCGCATGTGTGTATATGTGTGCACGACATTGTTGCGAGCCTTTCGAGTGGCCTACTATGCACGTGTAACCAAAAAGGAAGTCCATCCACCCAGCACATACACAAATGTACATACAGTGCCGAACAGAAGTATTGGCACAGTGAATTTTTCGCAATATATGCAAAGTTTTTTATTCTAATATATTTTCGATAATTTTTTATAAAAATATTGTTCATTCTACACCAGAAAACATAATAATAAAATCTCTAAACTTTGTGCAAAACTCAGGAAAATTCATTAAATTTGCACACTAATTTGCAACTTTTTATACAGATTTTTTAGAAAAGTTCTAAGTATGCAATTTTGCATACGTGCAAGTTTGAAGTCGCTAGAAAATCGCGTTGATTTTTGGTAATTTTTTTTACGCAAGTTCTTCCATACAAGGTATATTCGACAATTATTTTTTGTATGGGGAAAATGAGCAACAACTTCCACTTAAAAAAAAAAAAAATACCAACAATCAACGCGATATCTAGTTCTAGCAGCTTTAAACTTGCATTTTGTCATACTAGAATTGAACGGACTATAAAACTACAAATTCAAATTTTTTAGGCTTAAACCCTTTTGTCATCTGAGGGTACTTTTTCAAAACAAATATGTAAGAAGCTATTTTTATTCATAAAAAAAAACTCCATTTTTGGAGGTTTTTTCAAATCACTTCAGCTCACGTAAATCTTAATATTTTTCCGAAATATTTTGGTGGACGTCTTAAAATATAACAAATTTTGTAATCCCGGCGGAAAAACTGAATTTTTTTTTTTTGTTATGCAGTCTAATGTACATAAATAGCATTTCACACTTAATTTCAATTTAGTTTTTCTATTTTAGTTTTTGCGTCACACACTCACCTAAACGCAGTTCTCCGAAATTACCACAGCCAATTTTTTTACCAACACGAAAATTTGGTCCGACCATAAGTACCCCCGTTGAGGCGCCTACAGCTTGGCGGGTGGCATACATGTTGCCCGAACTGGTTGTGTTTCGAGTTCCTCCGCCTCCACCACCTCCGCCGCCGCCCCCACCACCGGCACCTGATGTTCCAGCAGCCTGTGTTCCACCACCACTGCAAGAAAGGAAGAAGAAAACAAAAATTAGTTTACAAATTTGCTTATAATTGCAGCAGCAAGTTATTGCACAAAATTAAACTAAAAATATTTCGCAAACAAAAAATTTATATTTTCATTGACGACACAGCAACAAGGCAAGTTTGGCCGCTGTACTTTATAAGGCATTGCAGTGAGAGCAGAGCGGTTGTATGTACTTTGAAATGGAATGCACGCAATCTGCTTGAAAGCGCAATGCTTTTACTTGCTTTTGTTGTGTTACTTGCAATGTGTTTTCAAACGAAAATTTATACATATGCACATATCTACATAAATGTGTTGAAACGTACAAGTATCTTTTCAATTCTTTTATAAATTTCGGCGCCATACTTTATGGACGATTAACTAACAACAACACACAATTACAACACAATTATCTTATTGTACTTGAAATTTAGTTGACTTTTGTTTTATTTGAACTTTTAAAATTTTTATACACATAACTTTTTATTTTGTTTTTTAGTTTATTTGACAAATAAAGTTCAGAAAGCTTTCGAAGCTTTCAAGATAACTATTCTACGCAAAATCTATGATTTATTGCAACGGGCACAGAGTAAGAGCTCTCTTCGATCGTCACTGGTTTAAACTAGTGGTTAAACCAGAGAGAGCTTTTAAAATTTACTAAAAAACTTTTTTCATATTAAATTCAAATACAAAACTGGCTATAGTCGCTGTGTACTGATGAGTTTTTGAAATGAACTCCGCCGCCTAGATTATTTGTAAATAGCTTTTTTAGTGTTAGTAAGAGTGTTGTTACTTTGTAAGCGAAAGATACATTTGTTAAATCAGCCAACGAAGCAACAAATCTAAGAATGACAGATAAATCAATAGCATTATGGATGGCAGTAGGGAAAACGTGCATACACTCTCGTATCTTATGCAAAAAACAAAAGTACATAAATGACAATGAACCAGAATCTCCTGACGAACTCGGTCAAATATGAAGAGGGAATTATTAATGAGGTAGATTCGCAACAAAAGGAACTAAAACTAAATTATGGAAATTGTAAAATAAGTATCTTTTGTGTGTGTGTGTTCGGAAAACAAAAAAGAGAGTAAAGCAAAAATGAGGCGGTATAAAAAGGGAGACGAGTGTGGGTACTTACGAG